>NW_021319838.1:5500-38896 GCF_001605985.2 Dendrobium catenatum | reverse complement strand
CCCCCCTCTTGGTTAGCTTGGGCCAGTTCTATAGGGCTTAACATCCCTAACGAACTTTCAGTAATGTGAGGGGTATTTAGTGTGCTTAATCTCACTTGCGGGTTAAGAATCTTTGTCATATTCATGATATTTCTATTCTTGTATTACTTGAACCTATTGATAATGTATCTAATTTAATTAGTACTGCTAGATTTCTTGGTTTTAAGCATGCTATGGCTAATTATGCTAATAAGATCTAGGTTTTTTTTTTTTGGAAAGATCAGGATCCTATTGATGTTCCTGGAAACTTTACTCAAGTGCTACATTATCATATCGAAGTTTTAAATGTTAAGTTTTGTACTTCATTCATTTATGCAGCTTCTTTTCGTGGCATTAGAAAAGTTCTGTGGGAGCAATTAACCAACTTTTATAGTATGTGTCCTGGTCCTTGGTTGGTTGGTGGTGACTTTAATATAATCTCTAATCCTTCTGAGAATTCTGGGGGATCTTCTCCTAATTTTTATTCTATGGATGATTTTAATAATATGATTATAGATTGCAATCTCTTTGACATTGGTTTTTCTGGTAATCAGTTTACTTGGAATAGAGGTCACTTATGGCAAAGGCTGGATCACATTTTATTTAATGATAATTGGATTAATTCTTTTAGCTCTATTTTTGTTAAGCATCTTAGTCGTATTCTTTCTGATCATTCTTCTTTGCTTCTTGCTCTGAATACTAGACATGTGAATGTTGTTCCCCAATTTAGGTTTCAAAATATGTGGCTTCAGTATGTTTTTTTTTTGGGTGTTGTTCAAGAGAATTGGAATGCAATTTTTCATCTTGATAACTCTATTATGGGTATAAATAGACTTTGGTTTAAGTTAAAAAGACTTAAGCAGCTTTTAAATTGGTGGAACCATAATGTTTTTAAAAATATTTTTATTAATATTTTAAATTCTGAAGAGATGGTTAATAATGTTGAGCTTAGTTGTCAAAGCTTTCCTTCTCAGGCCAATTTTGCTTCTCTTAGAGAGGCTAAGGCTAATCTTTTTAAACTTCTTGCCCAAGAAGAAACCTATTGGAAATAAAAGGCTACTGCTAAGCACCTACTGGAACGTGATAATAATACTAAGTATTTTCATGCTTTGGTTAAACGAAAATATGTTTTGAACTCTATCAATAAAATCACTCGTGAGGATGGCTCTGTTATTGAGGATGCTTAGGATATTGCCATGTTAGCTGTTCCTCACTTTCAGGATAGACTTAATACGGTGTTCATCCCTAGTAATTTTATTAACCTTTTTGGGTTCTCCTTGTGCACCGTATATTGTATCTAGGTTTTATTGTATTTTGGCTTAGCAGGGACCTTGATCTCATAGGTTTTTTATCTTTTTTCTTGTAGCTCTTTTGAGTAGTAGAGAGCTCGAGGTTCCTTTAAGAACCTTGTATTTTTAGATTTATATCAACGCATAGGACCCTCTGTGGTTCCCCTAAAAGAAAAAAAAAATCTTTATAATAAATCATAAATCGTAAAGCATTAAAATTTAAATTTAAAGAAAATTCTCTTGACCATAAATAAATTAAAAATAAAAAGTTAGTCAACATTAAATAATAATAATCCTTAGATCCATCCAAATCACACATCTTATTACATACACAGATAGTTTGATAGGTCCACAAACTCTAATAGAGGCTAGGTCGATGGTGTGGTTTGTTTTGTTTGGAGTACCTTGCTCAGATGATATTTATGCTTGGTGTGTTTACTTTTTGTACTCTAGATGTCATATTTATCTACATGTCAGTGCACCTTCAGCTCTCTTATTATAATCTGGGAGCTCTACCTTGTGTTTTGACAATTATAAATATTTTTAGATGATAATATATTTCTTATGCTTTATATACTATAATTTTTTTTATGTGCATCACTAACATTTCAAATTCAATATACACAACATCATTACATAATCATAGCTCAAGAAAGAGTTGTATAGGTTAGAATTATTGAAAGAGTCCATAATTTTATTTTTTCTTGACTCGTTATATGTAAAAAAGGTCTATATTAACTTAGCAATCATGCATACACATTCAAACGGGGACTGAAAAATAAATACTTAAATTTTCTATCAATCATATTATACGATCTAGATGGTACTGTGTGATTAGTTAAAATTTAAAATATAATTAACATATTAAATTTAAATTAGAAAAAAAATTAGTTATAACTAATCACAATGTACAAATTTTATATCGTATAGGATGATCAACTATTACAGAAACCCCATCATCAATTCCAACTCACTTAAAATAGAAAAAATTGAATTGTGAAAATGGAACTATTTGTAATATATGAATATATTCATACTATACTTTATTTTATAATATTTCGTAATTTAATTCATGTAATTGAAAGTTTAAATCAAATCAAATTACAGTACATTCTGGATTATCATGTACATATAGAATAAATCACCCAAACTCTCTTTAGATCAACCATGGTTTTTCTTGTATGATCCAACATTTGATTTGAACTAATAGTAGTGGACAATTTTTAATCATAAAGGATGATCTTTGAGGGTGTTGAACTAACCATACATTATGATCACTCAACCGTATTGTACGAACAAAGTTAGCAAATCTGAATTATAAGGGTTTTTGGAATCTAACTATTTAAAATTTTCTAATAACCTAAGAATAAGCCTTTTGCCAATCAAATAAGTGGTTGGGTGCTATATCTTCCTTCGTTCAAGTGTGTTTCCTTTGATTCCAGTGACACTTTCCCATGTAGGATCTTTGTGAACCCGAGTGGGTTTGGGTGTGGATTGGAGTAGCACTTGAGTGTTGTGTATGGTAGCATCACTAATAATATACACATGAGCTTGTATGGCAATCCTTTTCAGATTTGCATTTTTAATTTTGAAAGATCTAATTGGAAGCCCATTTCTTCTACTGAGTATTGGTGTTTTTAATATTTGAGATTGTTGGCTGTATTCTACTTTATAAATGTGGTTGGTATATTTCTTATTGGTTTATTCTCAATCATGTTGATTATCCTGTTGTTGGCCAAACATTTCCTGGTAACTGTAATTGGTCTGTTTATTATTGTTATATTATTTACATGGTTTTGGGCTTTAGTGATAAGGGGGCTGTTTCTAATTATGTTGTTTGGAATATTATTTCCTTGGATACTGATTACTGCATGCTGTGGGATCAAAATTCTTTTTTGCATATTCAAATTTGGGATAGTGGCATGATTAATTCTACTGTTTATTCCTTTCATATTAACTGTTTCATGAATTCTTAGTTTCAGGTGCACTGCAGAGTTTCCTTGCAAGTTAATTTAGATTTATTCGTTGCCGTGCATATTGACCTTTTTTGCTTCTGGATTGAGCTGAATAGATGTATGGAGAATTCTCATCCTTCTTTGTAGGGATCCTTTTTGGGTGGCAACACAAAGCTTAATTATAATATTTCTTTTTTGGGTGGTAACACCGAGCTTATTGATAATACTTTCTCTTTTTTCTCTTAGGTTTTGGTTTTGGACCATTATAAAATTTTATTAGGTTTTATTGTACTCATGCTTTGTGGGAAAAACTTGTGCGTAGGTGCTTTTTTATTTTTTATTTATCTCTTTGGATCGGTTGGGAGCTGGAATTCTCCTTAACGACCTTATACTTATTTTTGTTACTAATGTGTAGACTCGTCAGTGAGTTTTAACAAAAAAAAAGTTTCTTCTTGAGAGAGTTTTAAGAGAGGGCATTGAGCAAGGAGAGAGAAAGGGTGAGGTTATGTCAGATGGAAAGGATCCTTATAGGTGTCAAGGGAGTGTGAAAGGGGTTTTTCATACGGTTGCTTTGGATATTTTGCACCGAAGTCTCTCCTCGTGTCAATGCTTATCTAGACAAAAGAACTATTAAGAATCCTTTAGTGTAAAACATAGCTAGATACTCCTTTGCACTGAGCATGTGGAAAAAATTTTATCTTGCCACTACACTAAGGAGGTGAATGGAATTCCATTTTGCTGTCGCACAAAGAAAGTGAAAGGGATTATGGCTCTCCACCATAATAAGTGGTGAAAGGGATTTCTGCTCTCTGCCACACCAAGGATGTGAAAGGGATTTTGGATACGCAGCTGCACCGATGAAGTGAAAGGGATTTCAACTGCTCCGTCACACTAGGCTGGTGAAAATGAATTTGTAAGTGCTTCTTCGCATAATCAGGGGGGCTGAAGGAGAATCACTATTATTTAGTACAATACTTGAAGAAGTGGACTTCAGAGAATGGACGTATGTTAAGTTTATTGAACCGCTATTAAAATCTATTTTACATTTTTACTTTCTATAGTTTAAACTTTTCCATATTTCTTATTTTATGCAGTTTGGTTTCTAATTGGATTCATTTAGAAATAAAGATATTTCGATTGATCAAAGTTGAATTTTTGTTTTAAAAAGTTTGAAAATGAAAGAGAATAAAAATCATTATTTACTTTTTCTAGATAATAAAAAACACACAAAAATAGTATTTACATTTGGTTGACATTATGAATTATGATTGCTTCTACATTGAATTTAATTTAGGTTTTAAATAGATTTTAAAATAACAAATCATTCCCCCAGTATTGGTTTTGTTATTTGCTTCAATATTTAAAAATCTGAATTTGGGTTGTTTCATTCAAAAATTTTCAAAAAGTTTTGAAAAAGATTTTGAAACACTAATTCACCCCCTCTTTGTGCGTCATTCCATAGTTCAATTAGTTTCACAACCATCTACTAAACTTTCAATCACTACTAATTTAAAGTCTAATAACTAAAAATATGGGCTCATTTGGAGATAAATTGGATTTTTATTGATTTATCTTATTTATTTTCATATTCTCCTTTAAAAAATATGAAACATGTATTTCCAAGTTTCAATTTGATTTGCAATTATTTTCACATATTATATAATTGTTTAGATTATATAAAATTAAATTCATAAAATAAAATCTAGAGGTCTATGATGAACCTAAGATCAATTCTTAAACATCTTAAACC
The DNA here is from genome assembly GCF_001605985.2 of Dendrobium catenatum. NCBI lineage: Eukaryota > Viridiplantae > Streptophyta > Magnoliopsida > Asparagales > Orchidaceae > Dendrobium > Dendrobium catenatum. The sequence goes on along the minus strand of NW_021319838.1, from coordinate 33,884 downwards.
ATTTAAACATGAAATGAATGTTGTATAATTTTTCTAAATTTACTTTCCCTAAATGCTCAATGATTTGTTGTGGACCTTAAGCATAACTTTAGGGTTTCAACAAATTTTTTCTCTAATCTCAATGATATGAGAAGCTTATGTTTTAAGTGTCAAAGCATTTGACCATATGGTTTCATCTTGGAAAGTTTTCAAAATTTTAGGTCATTCAAATGACCTAGAATTTGAAAATTCATTTTAGGTCTTATGAAACCTGAAACTTGCTTTGAAAAAATTGAAAGATGCACAAAAAATCCCAAATAATTGTTAAAATGTGTTTAAGGGCCATCGAAGGTGATTAAAAGGCTAATTACATATTTAAACCTAGATAACAATTAATTAAAATACTGCACATGATTATAGATAGCTTTCATTTTATTTTTAAAATATTCTAGTTATTTTTCTAAATCCATAGAGTTATTATGTGTTGAATTTGTATTTAAAATGAATTTTCCATAAATTTTGAATCTTTTCTCAATTTATCTAAATTAATTTAATCCTAAATAAGGATTTAACTAATTTTGGCTAATGAGGCTTATAGCTTTACACATGGAAGAATGTGATTGGCCTTTATTAATGCTCTTGGTCCTTTATGATAACTTAAATTTAGGCTCAATCATCAGAATCAATATCTAATGGTTGAGATTAAAGCCTAAGGATCCAGAAGCTAGTGTAGTGTTTATGTATATGATGAAATTACAATTGTTCACCTTATTTATATAAAATGGATGATTATGATTTTATATTTAAGCTTTAGATGAAAGTAGAGATCATCCACATTTAATTCATTGATTTAAGTAGAACTTTGCATAGATTTTAATCAAATTGACCACAAGGATTAGGTGGAAAAGGACATGTAGTCCAAAAGTTTGATCATGCTAGATTGCACTTTTTTTCACAATGTTCTAGACCTTATAAAATCTATGCTTAGGATAGAGGAATACCAATATCCAAAGAGCTTAAGATGAGGCATTCATTAACTAGATGTGCAACTTTACTAAAGGAAGCATGGATTGAGGCACACTGAATCAAAATCTCCTTATCAATTGTGAACATAGTTATCTAAGCTAGATTATTCCACACATTGAAGGAATCTAGAATATTTGAGAGGATTGGATTTAATTGTACACATATTAGGGAATCTTATAGATTAAAGCTTTAACATAAATTTTGGCTTGAAGGGCCTCTAGTTATATAGGCTTAAAAATGAACTTGAGAACTAAGCATGATAATTATAGGTGGCAGAGGTGATTGGCGGATGTAGTAAGGTGCTTAAAGGTTCCCTAGAATTATTCCTAGGCTCAGAGTCACTTGAGTGAGTCATTCTACCACCTATGTATATGAAGGTCTTATTTATGGTCACTTGTTGCACCTTTGCGATACTAGTTTGGCAGCTAACCCGGTGAACCATTTGGAATGTTTAAGGAAGCTTAAGGGAGATATAGGTAAAATAAATTTGGTTTGGGCTAGGCTAGATGAGGTTTTGAGCTTTTGATTCAAGTTAATTCAACACATTTAACTTTATTGAGTTAACCTAATTAGGCTGAGTTAGTTAAATCCGTTAGGTCAGAATGTTTGTTACCCTTCGATAAAATTTGAAGAGGATTTATTGAAGTTTTAATATGTTAAGTTAGGAAAATTAACAAGTATAGCACTAGGAGTATTTTAGGTTTTTTAAACTAAATAGGGTCCACTAGAGTTTATGATGGGCTAAATTAAGGCTAGAGTGTTTCTTGAAGTGTTTTAAGATAGTTGGTGAAATCATAACCTCACATAGGAAAGTTTGTGTGAGAAACTTAGGGTTAGGAGCCTTGGGGGAAATTTGGGAATATTTGGGGTCTTGAGTTAAAATTATGGTCAACAGAGGTTGACCATAGGTTTGGGGGAACCAAATTGATCCTTTTTTAATCAACTTTACTGAAATATAAGGTCTAAGGACTTAGTTTGACCCAGGTTTACCCAAGGATTACGGTTTAAGGGCATGTTGATAATTTTGGTCAACCAAAGTTGATCATTCTAGAGGGTTAACCTATAATATATAAGGAAGCATTGTAAAGTTGCACTCATTTTAACCCTATCTGGTAAGAGTAATACAATGTAATTTTTATTTCTCTATCTTTTACATGTGTCTGTGAGTTTTTAATATGCATGTGAATGTATGAAACTATTATAAACTGGGTCCTAAGGGTCTATATGCTTAGAACGAAGATCTAAAATTTATCCCATAGGAGTGTTGAGCCATTGGGTTTGTTTATTTTAAAAAGATATAGGCTAACACAACGACGTCGCTATTTGGAGCACCACAGTGCAAGGGTAAAGTTTTATAAAAATATCAATTTACACTTATTTTTTATTTTATCAAAATTATTTCAATCCATTAAGCAATGCAGCCTAGAGATAGAAAGGGAGAGATATTAAAGAGAGATTTTTATTTTGAGTGGCTTTGGTCCATTTTCTAAGTTGGTCGAGTTTGAAAAGTTATGCATATTGAGGTAGGTTATAGTATGCCTATCTCAATTTTAAAAACATAAAAATTTGTGATTTTTTAATTTAAATTATAAATTTTTAATGTTAAAAGAGGGAAGACTTCACATTCGTTGAACTTTCACTACATATTTCTGTATGTTGTAAATATGATCATTTTGAACATTTAGATTTTTTTTTTTTGTAAAATTTCTAATAGGTAAATTGAAAAGTGCATTTTACTTTATGAATTAAAAATAATTATAATCCTAAAAAAGAATATTGTAGTATAATTAAAGCTTTAAAATAGTATTTTGAACAATCCTTGATAATCTTTTGAAATAGTAAAATTGTGAAATTATACTCAGTCGTTGAATCTATTGTCTATCGATAGTACATTATGGGAATTTCTACAATTTGCTTATTTCTATTAATTTTTTACAATGCAACTATATATCTGATTATCTTCTCTAAATGTGTGATTATTAAGAGTTCTGCTATTGGAAGAAGTTTTATTGTTATGAATATATTGGGATTCTTAAGGGCTTGTATTTCTTAATATCTTATGTGTTAAGCATTGGAGAGTCATAAAAGGACTTTTTCTTATATGTTAGTATAAAGAGTCATAAGGGCTTGAATTTTTATATTTATTTTTTATGGGAAGATGAGGGTCTAAGAGAAGTCTATTACTTTTTACTCTAATATATGAAGTACTTATTTATTTACTTTAAGGGTAAAGTTCTTTTTGTTTTTATTATATATTAACATTTCTCTGAATTGTTTTGTTAATAACTACTTTTAAATTTTATAACTACATAATGGGTTAATTTTTAAAAATTAAAATTGGTGGGGTGTGAACTGATGAATTAAGTTTGCTCACACCTATTATATTTTTTTTTAGGTCTAGGAAAGGTAAATAGCCGATTGAATAGTTGAGGTTGTAGGTTTTGATCTGATAGAGTTTTTATAGGTGTTTTCTAAATTTTTATATAGTTATGGCTAGTGGTTGCTTTGTTCTATTATGGTATATAATCAAATATTTTAGTATATATATTTTATTCACATAAGCTTTTTAAAGATGAATGCTAAATGAAAAGAAGATTATGAATAAGTTTACTTTATTTACATTGAATGTTAATATGTAGCTTTGACATCTATTTTAAATTAAGGAAACTTGAATGGTCCCTAAAACTAGATCTTGACCTTGGTTTATCATCATCCAATATGATATGACCTATTCTATTTTTGTGTGATGTTGGGTTGGCTTGTGGTGATCCCTTTTTGGTATCAAAGATGTAGATTTAAAGAATTGATTATAAAATAGAGGTATAAGAGTTAATTTATAGTTGAAAGGGATAGTTCAAGGGGTGGTGTGCTAGTCAGACAATGGTAGTGAAGGTATTACTAGTATCAATTTTTATTTTATTTCTCATTTTATAAGTCTTGTAACATAATTAATGGACATTGCTTGGAGTAAGAGCTTTTTTATCAAATTTTATGATGTAGAGAAACACTTGTAGATATTTTTGAGGTTGAAGCCTTTAAGGTTTAGATATGGAACAAGCTTATGACAATATGAGTTGGGATGCTTTAGAAAAAGTGTTGCAGATGTTTCGCATGCCGGTGAAGATGACTGGGCTGATTATGGAATGTGTTAAAAGTGCCAGATTTTCTTTCATCATCAATGGTAAAGCTTCTAAGTGGATCACTGCTGCAAATGGGTTTCGTCAAGGTTGCCCCCTCTCCCCTTATCTCTATATTATGTGCTCTCATTTGTTTTCTTTAGCTATGGCTCAAGATGGTCAAGATTTGGGAATCCAAACTTCACAGAGATCTCAAAAAATCAGTCATCTCTTATATGCCGATGATGTGATGATATTCTCTCATGCTTCAAAAAATTTGGCCATTAAATTAAGAAGCATTGTTTTAAAATTCTATAGTTGGACTGGTCTGAAAGTAAACAATGCAAATCACAAATTCTTTTTAGTAAGTCCATGAATAGAATTGAAAAGGTTCGAGTAAAGAGAATTATGAATTTCAAAACAGTTAAAGAGCTGCATTATCTTGGTATCCAGCTGCTGCTTAGAAGGCCAGTTAGAGCAGATTTTCAGTTCCTCATTGATAATGTTTTGCAGAAATTAAACTCTTGGGGAGGTAAATGTCTTTCTTTGGCTGGAAAATTTATTCTTGCAAAGACATCGCTACTATCTCTTCCAAATTTTGTTTCAACTCACAATATGGTACCTAAGAAAGTTCTTCAAGAGATAGATAAATGCTGCAGAAATTTCATTTGGAACAAGAGAAATGGTAAGAAGGGGATGCATTATGTATCTTGGAGTACTCTATGCAAATCAACAGATAAAGGTGGGATGAATTTGCACTCGGCTGTTGATAGAGCTGGGCTTCTTAAAGCTAGATTAACGTGGAGGATGATTCAAAAGCCTGATTATTTACTTTCACTGGTTGTTACAGCCAAGTATGGATATAATGTTTGGAAGACTAAATGCAAGAGTAACACTTATGTTGCTTGGAAAGTGTTAAATGAAGGAGCTAGATACTTGAAACCACTTTTGAGGTGGAGAGTAGCTAATGGTAGAAGCATTGATGTTGTTAATGATGTCTGATTATTAGATAAGAGTTTCAATTAATGGCCTATCACTGCTGATTGCTTGGGTTTGGAAGGTTTAAAACTAAACCATTTCATTGATTCAAATGGATCATGGAAGATGGAGGAATTGCTATGTTATTTTAATGAAAATCTAATTTCTGGGATTATACAAATCAAGATTGAGTATGAAATTCCGGATGACTATATGGAGGAAATTCATTTTTTTGCAGGCAAAACCATTACAGCAAGGGCGTATAAGGCTCACTGCAGCAGCAAGCAAGTATGTGAAGCAGTTTCTGGATTTAATATCTAGTTAAAAAAACTAAAAATGACGGCACGGGTGGAAATGTTTTGGTGGAGGTTGAGTAGAGGTGTTATCCAAACTAATGAGTTCTTGAAATTCAGAAAACTCTGTAATGATGATCAATGAGGCTGTGGAGAAGTTGAAAATCTGTCACATATAACTGCTATGTGTAAACATTTGCAGGAAGTGCTGAAGAAGATCCATGAATGGGGTATTTTTGATCTAGTTTTTAACTCAATGGATGATTGTCTTAGTGAACTTAAACGTCTATCTATGAGTGCACCAAATGTTGTTATTCTTTATTGCAATGCTATGTACTGGAATTGGAAAAACATAAATGAGGTGGTTCATGGAAAGAATGCTAATACGGTTTCAGCAACTGCAGCAAATGTGTTATCCACAGCTTACTTATCTTCCAATCCTCTCATTGCTAGTTGGGGTGCTAATCTCCCTTAGGAGTTTCAAATTATTTGGCACCCTCCACCGCAAGGATGGATTAAGATCAATGTTGATGCTGCACTTCTATCTTCTTATAATGCTGGAATTGGAGGTTGCTTTAGAGATGATAAAGGCAGATTATTGATGGCCTTTGGGGAAAACAGAATGCATTGGGACATTGCAAATCTTGAGCTAGCAGCTGTGATTTCAATCAGGAAATACCTACAACCGTGGATGGTTGAATGCAAAGGACTCATAATAGATGGAGATAACATCAATGTTATCAAATTCATTCAAGATTCTTTGAATAAGGCGAAGTGGCAAAGCTACAACCGGATAGAGGAGAATCTTCTATTCTTGGCCGATTTCAATAAGGTAATTTTCAACCATATAGATAGAAATGGTAATAGAGTAGCCGACATGTGTGCTACTATGGCTTTAGATTAAAATTTTTGTTTTGATAGCTTTTCTTTTGCAAACATCCCTTCTTATCTAGGCTTTCTTTTGAAGAAGGAATGTGAACATTTTCTTTAGTTTGTATCTTGTTCTTTCTTTACTTTAATGCATTTGCTATTGCAATCTTCAAAAAAAAAAAAAAAAGAAGCCTTTAAGGTTTGAGGGTGCAATTGAGCCCAGAGTTGCAAATGACTAATTAATGAGGCTAGAGAAGACTTTTGATAGGATATAGTGTCCTTCTAAGAGGAAGGTACCTTTACCTGATATGGGGAGGCTAAGCATTGGTGGTTGGGTTGGTGGTGGGAGAAGTTTTAAGGAAGGCTAAATTCCATGATCAATTGGGAAGAATTTATTAATTTATTTAGGGTATGATTTGTACCTTTATTTATAAGATAATAAATGCTTGAGAGATTTTTGAGATTAGTTCAGAGGAGCAGACTAGTTATGTAATATGAGATAGAGTTTACTTCCCTAACTAGGCATAGTCTGCAATTACTTAGCACTTTACAGGAGAAGTGTTATATGTTTTTTAGAGTATGCTGGGATAACTTGAGACAACCACTAATTTATTTCCATATTGCTTTTTTTTTTAGTAGATAGAGAGAGTGATAGCTCAGTTGATTGAGAATGATATATCAATTGCTCAGATATGGTGTGATACTAGTAGAAAGAGATTTGGAAGTGAGGCTTCTAATAGTAGTTTTTTTGGGAAGAGGTGTAGGTTCAAACCTGGAGACTCTAGGAGTGGTGGACCATCTATTTTATTTCCTGGTGGTGGAAACATTTCCATTTTTAAATGCTTTATTAGTGGGATGCATGTGTGTCAGAGCTATAGTAGGAGATGCATGAGTTAGTATAACTAGATAGTAGGTCATTAGTTTGGATGTACTCAGAATGGAAATAGGGTAGATGAATTTCAACTGGTAGGACCTGAAAAATGTTTTGAGCCCAGGTCTGAGGGTTCTATTAAATTAATAAGGAGAGTAAGGATAAATTTTTCTCATGTGTTTATTGAGGGATCATTTAACAAAGGTAATGGTTTTTGTTTAGTAGCAGGATGGCCAATTGGCAGGGATCAAAGAGAGCTTGGTAGTTTCATTGTTCTTGCTCAAATGTAGGCATGTGTGTATAGTTTGACTCAGCATGAGGCTAGGAAGCTCAAGATGTAATTACATATTTGACTTATATTTTTAATCTACCCTATCACATTTTATTTGATTTTAAATCTAGTCATTCAATTATTTAAGAGTGGTATTTTTATTTATTATGTTTACCTTCCGTACTATTGCCTTCTTCTTTATCTATTATTTTATTGATTGGGGATTTTATAGTAGCCAATTTTTGATATGGAATGGGTATCTTTTTTTATATCATTTTCTATTTTTGAGTTTGATGTTATTCTAGATATGGATTGGTTGAGTCAATTATTATAAAGCCCATATTAATTCATTAAAGAATAGAGTCACATTATCCCTTGGTAATAAGAGCTGCTTATTTCAAGGAGTTATGAGAGTTGTATCATGCTTAATATAAGTGGTACAAGTGAATCAATTATGAAAGAAAGTTGTATTATATTTATGGAATCCATTTGAGATAGAAGAAGGTATTGTGGATCTCTAGAGAGTGTCCCTATAGTGTTGGAATTTTTTGATGCCTTTCTCAAGAAGTTTGTGAGTTGAACACTTGATAGAGAGATTAAGTTATAAATTTATGTATTTTTGGGTATTTCTATGATATTTAAAGTTTGGTATAGGATGGCACCTAAGAAGCTTTAGAAATTAAAGGCATAGCTTTAGGAGTTAGTTGATTGTATTTTTTATTATTATTATTTTGGTGTATCTCTATGGGGAGCACTTATTCTATTTGTAAAGAAAAGTGATGGTACTATACGTATTTATATCGACTACATGGAACTGAACAAGGCAACAATCAATAATAAGCATTACTCTAAGGATACATGATCTATTTGATCAATATTAGAGAACTTTTGTGTTTTTCCAAATTGATCTAATGTCAAGAAATTAACATGTGAAGGTGAGAGAAGAAAATGTAGAAGAGAATGCATTTAGTAAAAGGTATGAGCATTATAAGTTCTTACTCAGGCCTATTAGGGTGACTAAGATACCTACAATCTTTATGGATGTAATTAATAAGATATTCAAAGAATATTTTTATTACTTTGTGATTATATTTATAGATGATATCCTAGTTTACTCAATTTTTAAGGAGGAGAATGCAAAAAATTTGAGGATTATTATGGAGGCATTAAGGTAAGACTAGTTGTATGTGAAGTTTTCAAACTTTAAATTTTAGCTGAGAAGTATTTATTTTATGGGGCATACAGTGATTAGTATAAGTATTTATATAGATCCTTGAAAAGTTCAGGTTGTTACTGATTAGCGACGGAATACTATTAAATATGACCCACACAACTTCTTAGGCATAGCAGTCTGTTATAGGAAATTTATGAATGGATTTTCTTAGATTTTTTCACTTTTGATCAGATTGAGTCAGAAGTTAGTAGCTTTTATCTAGATGTCAGATTATTAGGCAAGTTTTTAGAAATTGAAGAGTTGTTTGACATCTTCTCCAATTTTAGCCATCTTATGAAGTATAAGGAAATTCTAGGAATTCAGTGATGCTTCACTAAAAGGATTAAGATGTGTTTTGATGTAGCATGGGACGGTTATAATGCATGCTTCTAGGTAGTTAAAGCCATTCAAGAGGAATTATTTGATGCATGATTTGGAGCTTGTTGCTATTATGTTTTCTTTAAAGATATGGAGGTACTATTTATATAGAGCTAGATTTGAGATTTTCATTGATCATCAAAGCCTAAAATACATATTTATATAAAAGGATTTGAATCTTAAGAAAAGAAGGTGGCTTGAGCTAATAAATGATTATGACCAAACTATACAATATCAACCTTGTATAGTAAATATAGTAGTAGATGATCTGAGTAGAAAGTTTTTTAGGATGTTAAGTCTGAAAGTTCGAGAAGGTTATAAAACCTCACTAAACTAGCTTGAGGAGCACCACGAGGGGGGAGGGGGTGGGGGTGAATTGGTAATTTAAAAATTCATAGGAGGGAATTTTTTTTTTTTGTAGAACTTTTCAAAACTTTGAAATATTCAGTTTGAACACCCGATGTGAAAGCTAATAATTTAACAATAATTAAAACAATGATGATGAAATTCTAATTAATATATCAGAACATGAATATCTGATTTTCACTAAGTAGTTATAATAGAAATTAAGTGTGAAAAGTAAAATGCTAAAAATGAAAAAGTACACTAGAAATTTTACAGTGATTCAGTCAACCATGACATACATCCACTCCTAAGAGTCCTCATTTGGGAATTATACTAAAAAAAGCGACTCTCCTTTTGCTCCTACAACAAGGCGGAGAAGCCTTTATAAACTCACTTTCACCAAACTTGATGCGATGGAGTGCCAGAAGCTATGTCACCTCCCTCTACTGATGGCAATGAACCTTGAATCATCTTTCTCCCTCCTAGAGGAGGCAGAGAATCTCAAATTCTTTTTCTCCCTCCTGCAGATGGAAGAGAATTAAAATCCTTTCATAGACAGAGAATCTCAAATCCTTTTTCTCTCTCTTGGAGAAGGCAGAGTACCTCAAGGACTTGACTTAAAAGCTTCTCTCCTATGAGAGCCTTCAAGATCTCAACAAGGCCATAGAAGAAGCATGGGTGTAGCTAACCCGAAGCAACTATGTGATCCCCTTACACTCCTTCTCCCTCATGCTTAACCCCACCTTTTCCTTCTTCTTAAACCCTAGATCTTTCTCAAAAGCTTCACTTTTAGAATTCCTTCACCAGTCAAATAATCCTCTCTTATTTCAAAGAGATTCTTAAAGCATTGCTTAAGTATTGGGCTTCGAGCAACCCTAAAAATTCAAGTTAGCTATCACTATTCACACATCACGATTGGAATTCATACAATATGATCAATTCAAAAACTAGGCCCGTCCAGTATATATAAAAAGTTTTTAAAACAAACTTTTCAACTTTTCAAATACATCGTACAATACGATAAAAAAATCATCCAGTATGATCTATTTTCTTTCTCTCTATTCATGCATGATGATTCTTGAGATAATGGGAAATCATCTCTATCAATCACCCTGTATTACTATGATTGTATAATACAATTAGTTGATTTCAAGTTGGTCAGCTAGTACAATATGTATATTGTATAGTATGATTAGTTCAAAAATCATGGTTTTTGTTTGATACAATTTTTTGGATGACCAATTTTTGTTTATTCCAATCTATGGTACAATAAAAATCATACACTTTAATCTAATATCATTAATTAAACCATGGTTTGAATGACTAATTATAAGGTTTAATTTAAGTAAGATTTCAAATTTTTGTACAGTATAAATTAGATAGTATAATACAATTAATTCAAAAATTAAATTTTGAATATTTTTTAATCAAAATTTGATTTTCTTTCTTAATTTATCTGGCAACTAGGGTTTTTAGATCATAATGAATGGTACAATAACATCTAGATCAAACAGTATGACTAGTTCATATAAACTAATTATTCAATTAGCCATTAATCCCATTCTTTCTATAACCAATCGTATAATATGATTATAAGTCTTACAATATGATTGTAAGTCATATTATACGATTAATAAAAAAATTAACTTTTAAAATTTTTTCACTCCCCTTAAGTGTGTGTGTGCTCAATCACCCAATTGCATATATTCTTTTGTGGCCACACTTAAGAAATACAAAAATAAAGAAAAATAAAAGTATAAACTTTGTTTACTTGACATTCCTATTCAACCTAGTGTCGATATTCTAGTAGCCTTGAGAAATATATATTTTTCCTGCAATGTTAGTGCTCATATATAAAAGAAATAACCAAAATATTTACTAAAAAAGTTATAATTCAATAAATAATATTTGTAATCATCAAAATCATAGACTAGAGATATTGGATTGCAATAATATTCCCTTTTTTTATGAAAATAATATTGTTGGATGGGTAAGATAAAATTTTTTTCTCTTAAGCCCCCCTCACTAAATCATAGATTTAAAATTTAGGGGTTAATTTTTTTTTTTTTTGAATTTTTTTAATGGAAGAAAAATAAAACATAAAGTAGTGATAAATAAAAAGCAAACACAAGAATCAACTAAAGTAAAATATACAACTAAACATACATTTTCTCCCTCTTTTGACATCACAAAAAAGAGGTGAAACAAAAAAAGTGAACATTACAAGAAGTAAAAAAAGTAAAGTAGAACGAACAAATATTATAAATAAGGTGGATCTTGATCATGTGGTGGTGGTTCTTGCTAAACATTTTTATGGATGGAGGTGAATTTATCTTCAATTTGGGAAAACTTTTCTCCAAATAATCCCATATCTTCCTCATGTTGTTGTTATTGTTGTTGTTATTGTTGTTGTTGAATATGATTGTCCAGTTGGGTTTTCAATCGCTTGAGCCACTGAATTATATCATCATGAGGGTAGGAAGGGTAGGGAGGTGAAGGTGGTGGTATTGATGGAGGTGCAGGTCCACCTACAGGAGTAGCTTCCCCTTCTTTAGCAAAATCTGGCTCATCATGCTCATGCTCCCAATGGAAAAGAATACGGAAGGAGGCATCCATATAGAAAATGGGATATTATTAGGAGGAGTAAGGTAGTTGATTTTCCATTTCTTTTCTAAGACATATCTTATGTTGTGTTTTAATGCAACATTTTACTTTCTTCTGATATTGGGATGTAGAATAGTAGTCATATTTTGGATATAATTAATAATTATCTGTTCTTCGTCAAACTAGGTATTCAACATTATTAGATAGGTGATAATGGAAAGAAGTGGAGTGATATGGACATGATCTCCAGCTTTGGGTATAATTGAAGTTCTAAAAACATGCTGGATAACCCAGGTATTCTGATTTAGGGAGTGGACTAAGGGTTGATCTTGATTAATGGCCACATTACAAATAGTCAGATTTATAGGACTCAAGTTAAAATAAGTAGAAAGACTTATATGCTCCATAAATCTTCCTTAATGATTTCTATGGGTTGTCAGCATACAAATGAGATTATGTTAAAAATTTCCATATTGAGCCTATGGTTGGCTAGGAATTTATAGAGTATTTGGAATTAAAAGGAAATGCTAGTGTGAATAGGAATTGGAGGGTGGTATAGGCAAAGATATTCATCACCTCGAAGTTGAGTACAAGATGACATAACATTCTAGAGGGGGTGATTAGAGCCTCTTTGAATTTATAGTAAGCATTTTCATCTCTCACAGATAGAAGTCGATCATTGACGTGATAAGAGGAGGAGGAGATCCCTTGTGTCATTATGCCACATTTACTTCTACCAACCATTGGAGATTCTAGGATTTAAATGTAGGAATTAAGAGAGGGTAAGTTTTGAATGGATTGAAAGCTTAAAAGCCCTCAAATTTAAAGAATTGAAGACGATCATATAGTACCAACTCAGATTGCACAGTATAATCAAGGGAATAAAATCATCTGGATGACTTTTTTAGAAAAACTGGGTTAAATAGTATAGTACGATCTGTATCATACTGGATGATCTTAAGGAATTGTGTTCGTCTTGAGGAGTCGTCTGAACAACTTTTAAATAAATTCATCATACAGTATGAATAGGTGTTCGTACAGTATGAATGAAAATTATGATCCTATTGGCCGAATTGAATTCATCCTAATAGATTCTATCACGTGTCTTGTATAGTACGAATAGAGGTTCATATAATATAAAATATAATAATGATCATACTGACTATATTAAATTTGTCCCAAAAGATTCTAACAAGTGTTTCATATAGTATAAAGGGTGGTTCGTATAGTATGATCACCAATAATTAAACTCATATGGGCCTTCGATTTGGCTACTAGACATAATTTGTGAAGAAGTGGACATATCATACAGTACGAATCGTGGATCGTTCAGTACCACAAGGAAGTTTTGGTTTTCATTTTTTTATCTAATGAAGAGTATGTGTATGATTATCAAAAACACCTTTTTTATTTTTTTAAACAAAAACAAAAATGATAAGACATGAATCAAAAAACACTAAATAAAAGTACACAAATAATTTAACACATACAAATTACTTATTTCAAATGATGACAAATTTATCCTGAGTTAAGCATGAATGTCTATAAAACTTTGTCTAATCCTAAAGGTGCTAATGATGTCATAGGCTAGGGGTTTAGTAAATATATCAGCCATTTAATTTCCAGTAGCTATATGATGTAGCTCTATATCAGCTTTTGTCACATGGTCTTTAATGAAATGGTGCCTAATGTATATGTGTTTTTTCCTTGAATGTTGGAAAGGATTTTTTGATATGCAAATGGCACTAGTGTTATCACACATGATTTGAGTGGTGTCAACAGGAAGTCCAAGATCTAAGACTTATTATTTAAGTCATAAGACTTGTGTAACCTAGCTCCTACATCTATATTTTCTACTTTAGCGATAGATAGGACTATAGAGTTTTATTTTCTAATAGACTAGGAAATTAAAGATTGTCCTATAAATTGGTAGGTTCCAAAAGTGCTTTTTCTATCAACTGTATATCCTACAAAGTATGAATTAGAAGTGTTATACCTAGGATACAAGATTCCTAAGTTTTTGGTTCCTAAGAGATATCTAAGCATTCTCATAACAACAATCAAGTGAGATTCTATTGGATCAGCTTGAAATATAGCACATAGATGAACACTAAACAAAATTTCAGGTTTGCTAGCAGTGAAGTAAAGAAGTGATCTAATTATTCTATATTTCTTTTGATATACTAACTTTATATTTGGGTCCTTATATAATTGCATGTAGAGCTCATAGTAGTGTTTATTGCCTTAGCATTATCCATTTATTATTTCTTAAGAATATCCATGATGTATTTAGACTAGCTAAGGAAGGTTTAATTATCCATCTACTTTACACTAAATCTAAAAAAATAGTTCAGCTCTCCCATTATACTTATCTCAAACTCACTCATAATTTTTTGAAATTTGACACCAAAATTTTTATTTGTACATCCAAATAGTATATCATCAACATAGATTTGCACTATGAGTAGGTCTTTTCCTTCTTTATTTAGGAAGAGTGTGGTGTCTACACTACCCTTAAAAAAGGCTCTCTCTAGAAGGAATGTGCTCAGCCTTTCATACTAGACTCTAGGTGCTTTCTTCAACCCATACAAGGCCTTTTTTAGTTTGAATTCATGATTTGGGAATTTTGAGCTCTCAATACTTGGAGGTAGCTTACATACACATCCTCTTTGATTACCCCATTTTAGAAAGCACTTTTAACATTTATTTGATATAGCTTAAATCTTTTAAAGAAAGTAAATGCTAAGAGCAACCTAATAGCTTCTAGTCTAGCTACAAGGAAAAAAGTTTCTTTAAAATTAATTCCTTTAATATGATTGTACCCCTTGGCTACTAATTTAATATTATTCATTACTATTAAGCTAGAGTCATTCATTTGGTAATTACAAATCCATTTGGTTCCTACAACACTTTGGTCTTTAGGTCTACTCACCAACTCCATACATCATTCCTAGCAAACTAATTTAATTCTTATTGTATTGCTAGAATATAGAATTCATCAGATAAGGCTTGATTTATGTTGGTGGATTCTATCATGGAGATAAATATAGAATGACTAACCTCCTTCCTATGTCTATGCCTAGTACTAACACCTTCAGATGGGTCTTCTAAGATTAGATCTTTAAGATGACTAAAAGAATATCTCCATTCTCTAGGCAAATACTCCTAAGGTTCTATTCTATCTCCTATAACAATGGTTTTAACCCCTTGAATGACCTCTACTTCTTCTTTTTCAGGTTGAGATTTAGAGGTCCTATCTGATTCATCAAACATAGCATGAGTAGACTCTTCTACTACTACGGTCCTCTTATTAAAGATTCTATAGGCCTTTCCTATAGATTAAAAACCTAAGAAGTCTCCTTTATTAGATTTTGGATCAAATTTTTCTAAGGGTGATTTTCTATTAATTAAGATAAAGCATTTATATCCAAAGACATATAAGTGGGAATGATTAGGTGTCCTACCCTTATGGAGTTCACAGGGTGTCTTATTCAGCTTGGATCTAATATTCACCATATTCAAAATATAACAAACAATATTCATTATTTTTTTCCTAAATATATATATAGGGAGGGTGTATTCAGCTAGTATTGCCCTAGCATATTCTACCAGGGTTTTATTTTTCCTCTCAACTATTTCATTCTGCTGAGGGGTCCTAGAAGTAGAGAAGTTATATTTTATACATATCTCTTAATAAAAAGATTCAAACCTGTCATTTTTAAATTCTCTATCAAGATCATGATGAATGGTTAAAATTTCACATCCTAATATCCTTTGAGTCTAAGTGGATAAAGTTCTAAATTCCTAAAATGACTTACTCTTATATTCTAGGAATCTAACCCAAGTAAATCTAAAGTAGTCATCTACTATTATAAATCAATATGTCTTTGCTCCTATGTTGGTTGTACTAATAGGTCCAAATAGGTCCATGTGAAGGATTTCTAGTAGCTTTGAGGTGTTGATGTCCTTAATTAAATGAAATGAAGACTTGACTTATTTTCCTAGTTGGTAGGCATCATATAGGTGGTTCTTAGTGAAGTTTAACTTAATTATGCCTTTAACTAGGTCCTTTTAGTTAATATTCCAAAGAGTTTTCATACTCTCATGACATAGTCTCCTATGCAATAGCTAGTAATCATCAACAACTATTTTCAAACATATGGAATTAGATTTTTCAATGCCAGTCAAGACTAGCATGTAAATATTATTAATTCATTTTCCTCAAACACAAGTTTATTATTTAAACTAATTATGCATTTTTTAGAAAGAAATTTAATATCAAAACCTTTATCACACAGTTGACTAATGCTCAATAAATTATGCTTTAAACCATCAACTAATAAAATATTTTCAATGATAAAGCTTTTAGCATTGTCAATCATACCTGAGCCCACCACTTTTCTAGTAATGTTATCTCCTAATGTAACCTTGCCTCCTGACTTGGCCTCTAATGTGATAAAGTTCTTCATATCACAATCATGTTTGTTCAGCATCCACTATGTAGGTACCACATGCTCTCACTAGGCCTTTTATGAGAGCGATCTTATATAGTCATTCAAAGGTTAGATTTGGGAACCAAAGTGAGTTTGGTTTTAACCTTATGCTTAAATGAATGGGATAAATGCATGTTATGCTATGATGAATATAATTTTAGCCTTCACACTAGATGTGTCTTATGGAGGATTATTCAAGTACAGGCCATGTGACCTACCATGCCACAAGAGAATGGATTTACTAACCTATGTGGGTCATGGTGCCTCTTTATAAGTTTATGTGTTGCATGTCTTATTGAGGGCTTATAAAATTGTTCTATGGTAGGTGGTGCTTTTTTATTCTTAATTGCAGTTAGTTTAGCTTCTAAAAATTTATTTGGACTTTCAAGAATGGACATTTCACTTTTTAATACGTGCTCCTTACCATCTATTTCTAATTCACATACTTATAATCGTTTTCATGCTTTCTCTAGTTCAATATGCAATATTTTCAAGGATTCATGTTCATTAGTTATGTTGATATGTTTCTTATTTAAGGCATCATATTCATCAAGCAAGGTCATGTAATCATTAACTAAATTATAATTCTCAGTAATTAAACTAGCATGCACTTTTTGGAAAGTATATAATTCAATATTGAGATTAGCATGCATCTTTTTTAACTTCATATATAAATCATCAATATTTTTAAAAATAATGAGTAATTCATAATAGAAAAGTTAACATACCTCATCTTGATAAGATTGATCAAGATTATCATTAGCCATAAGATAAAAGTTTGTTACCTACCTCTCTATTTTGATTCACAAGATTCCGAGGTGGAGTCGACCTAGAAAGCTTTTTGTGTCTATTTCTTGCCCGTCTTAAACTTTGTCTTCTCTTCACCCTTCTCCTTGATCGTGTGAGTCTTCAAGTTGGGATAATCAGTTCAGAGGTGGACTAGTTTCTTGCATTTAAAGCAAATTATGTCAGATGAAACTTTAACATTTTCTTTGCTCTTACCTTTGCTCCAATACTATTGATGACACCTATGTTTTTTCTTTAGAAAGCTCTTGAACTACTATGTAATTAAGGTGATGTCATCATCCTCCTCCACTATAGAACTGTTACTGTCAAAATCATTTGCTTTTAGTGGTGTAGTTCCCTCCTCTGATGATACTTTTGTTTCTTCCTTAAAAAGCTTTTGAATTGCCTTGTGATTAAGGAAAATTCATCGCTTTTAGACCCAGAAGAGTTAAAGTTCGTGTCATTGGCCTTCAATGCTACAATTTTCTCCTTTCTTTTCTCACCTACATCCAAATTTCTTTGGTTCACTCCTTGCTCGTAAGAAATGAGTGAGCCAAGTAAGTTATCAATTGAATAAGTATTCAAATCTTTAGATTCAATAATGGCGGTGATTTTAGCATCAAAAGAGGAATGCAAGCACTTCAAAATCTTGTTTACTTTTTCATAATTTGAAAGTTTTCTTCCTAAGGCATGCAAAGAAGTTACAATTTGAGTAAGCCTTATATATATATATATATATATATCAGAAATTAATTTAGAAGGTTTCATACGAAAAAGTTCATAATCATGCAAGAGAATATTCAAATGAGATTGCTTAACTTCATTGGTTCCTTCATAAGCAATGCACAACCTATCCCAAATCTCTTTTCCAGTAGAGCAAGAATAAACACGCATATAATCTTCAGATTTTAAAGCACAGAAAAAATAATTCAAACACTTTGCGTTAAGTTGAGCTAAATCTCTTTCATCAAAAGTTCATTCAGTAAAAGGTACTTCAATTTTAATTCCATTAAATTTATGAGAAGGTTGAGATTATCCTTCTTTAATAAGCATCCATATGCGATAATCAGTTGATCGTAAAAAAGTAGACATGCGAGTTTTCCAAAAATCAGAAGGTAGATTGTCAAACAAGGATGGTCGAGTAATAGAATATCCTTCAGTTGTGTTATGATTTCCAAAGTTAGCCATTGATCAAAATTCAAAAGTTTTCAAACTCAGTTTTTATGAATCCCGCTCTGATACCACTTGAAAGTTTGTTAGGGATGTTAGGCCCTTATGAACTGGCCCAAGGCTAACCAATAGGGGGGTGAATTGGTATTTTAAAAAATCTTTAAACAAAAGACCAACAAAGCTCAAACCAAAATCAACACAAAAAAAATAAGTGCAGAAAAATTAAGTGCGGAAGAAAGAAAAAAGAACACAAGGATTTATAGTGGTTCGATCAACTCGACCTACGTCCACTCCCCAGAGGTGCCCTCTGAGTATTGCACTACCAAAGTGACTCTCCTTTTGCTCCCACAGCAAGGCAGATAAGCCCTTACAAAAACCTCCTTTTTGCCACCCCTGGCAAGGTATAGAACCCAACTCCTTTTGCTTCCTTCTGAAGCAGGAAGAGAACCTCGATCAATCGCTAAAGCTTACCCCTCCCAACCCTTCTAAGGACAAGAGACTCTAGTGGAAGAAGAATTTGAATGATGCTTGGAGCAACCCCTGTGAACCTCCCTCACAAGCTCCCCTCACAAGATACTCTCTCTCTCTCTCTCCCTCTCTCTCTCTCTCTCCTCTAGGCTTTCTCTGGTCAAGACAGCAGCAAAAGATTGTTCAAAATGTTGAACAATAGCCCTTAAATAGAAGAGCTTAAAAATAGCTCATTAATTGCAAGTTGCCAACATTATCGTCCAGAACGATATTAATATCGTCCTGTACGATCAGTGTAATTTGAGCCTAATCAACTGGGACAATCTGGGATGAATAGAAGAAAAGTGTTCCTATCATCCATTATGATTATAAATATAAATCATCATGTATGATTAGTTCAAATCATAGACCAAAGGTTAGACAATATCTCTGAAAAGAGTTCTGGACGATTCCAAAATAGCTTGATCGTCCAAGCTGATCTCATGATCGTTCCGGATGATTAGTTCAAATCAGAGGAAAATCATCCAGAGCATCGCTCAGAATTTGAGCTGGCCAATCCTGATATGCCAGACCATCGCCCGAAATTTGAGCTGTCTGATATTTATCGTTGAGGAGCAACTAAGGTTTTTTGAGCTGATCGTCCTGGCCGATCTTGCTATCATCCAGGACGATGTGATCGTATCAATCATCCTTAATTACCACATTAATTTAGGCATAATTATATAAAATCATCTAGGACGATAAAAGATCGTCCAGGACGATACAAGATCGTCCTAGCCGATTACCAAAAATAAAGAATGCCTAAATAGATCATGGCGACTGATTCTTTCTATTTTAAGCCTATTGTCTTAGCTGATATATGTATCGTCCAGGCCAATCGGCTAATGACGGCTGCCTTAACTAAGATGACTAATTAGGGTTTCTGTTTTGAACCCTATCGTCCAGGATGATAATAATATCGTCCGGGACGATGTGAGTAAAAACATAAATTCTAAGTCTAATAGAAAAAATCACTTATGTGTGTGTGTAGGGTTACTTAGCATCAGAACACTTCAAGGGTTACAATTGACTCAAGAAAGGGAAAAAGAAAATTACAGACTGACTCAGACCTAGTCTACCCAATCTTGAGCTGGTTTGGATTTTCGTCCAATCTTGTGGCCTTGAAATGTCAGTAGAAAAGGCAGTCGTAGAGAAACAAGAGTGTTTGCTAATCATCAAAACATAATCCATGAAAATTGATTTGCAACAAGAGGCTCCTAGGATGCCATTCTTATGGGAGCAGTTTGAGGAAAAGAAGGATAAGAAAGCCATGGTCTCAATTATTAACAAAGGTAAAAGGCCGGCTGTTAGTCAGCCTAGTGTTTTGCCAGTGCCTCAGATTCAGAAACAACCTTTTCATATCACTCCTCAATCTCCTAAGGATTCATATTTGACATTTGTTAAGGAGCGGTTGGTTAAACCATACCCCTTTAAGAGAGAGTCAATAAGGAAGATCTTTATAAGTCTTCATAATAAACCCAATTTTCAATCGCTAGAAGGCCAAAGGATGAGAATAAGAAAGATGATCCCAACTACTTCCCCTACCCTCGCATGCTTAGTCACCCGCTCGAGGACTGTGTTGTGTTTAAAAATTGGCTGGAAAGAAACCTCAAGCAAGGTAACATTGTTATTCCAAAGGAGTATTTAGTAGATTCGGAGCAGGCTTCGATTAAAAACATATCAAGTAACTCCCTTTATACTTCTCTTTCTATTTAGGATGGTTGGGACATTTCTTTGTAGCGAGCATTTAAAAAGCCAATTAATAAGTATTTCCATCTTTCTCAACAGCTGACTATGACAACCCAGGGCCAGATGTGGGAAGTTGACATGGACACTTCGTAGGAGGATGTTGAGCCGCTTCCCTCTCCAGTAGTCACAGGAACTACTATAAAACATGAAAAAGAAAAGAGAGATGACTTTGTAGAGAGGAAGTGTGTTGATGGGAGATGTATCTGAGTGATAGATGGTGGTGTGAAAACCCTTTCTCCACTCTTATTATCTGACTTTTACTTTACCCCATCAAAGGCAAAGGGTCAAAAGATGAATAAAAAATATCCTTCTACCTTTGTCATAATGATTAGCCATAAATCTAAAATGTAAATTGATGACTCTTCTATTTTAAATCAAAATTCTGGTGAAATCAATCTCAATGTTGAACAACTCGATCCTCCTGAGTTGACTCTCTAAGGAGCATCAAATTTGAAACCTTATTAGAAAGTGACTTCCTCCAAATTGACTTTCAGGGAAGTCCTATCATGATAGATGTTTCATATTTTGACTCCCTTTCAGGAAATGATGATCCAATACCTTAAGTGAGCATAGACACCACTCTAGTTTGCCCTCCCGAGGATTTTGAGCAGGTGCAACTCCGTGGCGATAAAGTCTTACCCCCTAGGCTTCCCCCTCAGGTTAAAGGCAAGCAACCCGTCTTTGAAGATTTAAATTCAAACACTCCTCAGCAATCTGAATTCCCTTTAATCCCTCTGGGTTTTTGAGTCTGTAATTCCTAAGGTTGATTATAACGTCTTGGCCCATCTTAGGAAGTTATGAGCCAAATTAAGCATTTATGACGCCCTCCTTCTTTTAAAAGAAACGAGGGAGTCTTTAATCAAGGCACTTATCAATCCTGAGATTTGCTTAGCCCAATTGGATTCAACTTTAAAATATGAAGCGGTCTACTATAAAGAGGTCCATGGAGTAACTTTTTCAGATGAAGACCTGCTTTTGGGAACTGCCGACCACAATCATCTTCTCTACATTATCATAGATGTGGGAAATTCCAAGTTATCAAGAGTCCTTATTGATCTGGGTGCGGGTGCATCAATTAACGAAATGAATATAAAGACCCTTGCTTACCTTAGAGTTGATACTAGCAAGCTTTTAACTGAAAAGTTTGTGCTTCGTGGGTTGAACAAAAAGGGTGAGAGGGCTTTAGGTTCAATCACTCTACTCTTAGAGATAGGAGAACTCAAAACTCAAGATAGGTTTTATATAATTGGTTTGGCAACATCCTTTAATGCCCTCCTAGGTAGGCCTTGGATTCATGAGTATAAAATAGTTCCATCTACCCTACACCAGTGCATCAAGTACCAACGAGAAGACATTGAACATATAATCAGGGGTGATTTACAACCATTCTTGATTTAAGAAATCCTACGAAGATGCGGCATATTTTATACCGGCATATTTTATACCAAAAGGGTCCTCATCCTATTCTAAGATTGAGATCAAAATTAAGGAGAAAGTGGCTGGACAAAGCTACAACCAAGAAAAAGAAAAAGAAAAAGAAGAAGATAAAAATAAAGAAATTATAGAGTAAAATAGTGAAGACGACTTTAATATCATTCTCCTTAGGCCTCCAAACACATTACCTCAAATAGATGGGAGGATGGCTCTAAGGGCACATGATCGATGCTATGCTTCACTAGAAAAGAGAACAACACCAATATATATTGATCCGAAATCAAATTTTGATAACGAACTAGAAAAATAGGGTTTTGCGATTCCTTTTGACTACTAGAACACAAATACTCCTCCTAAATTTTATCTCACCTTAGACTAGGATAGTGACCCTTGAGGTTGATATCTTAAAAGATAAAAGTGACGAGCTTGAATTAACTATGTACAAAAGCTCAGTAGGACGATTGAGGCCCTTTCCTTGACCCCACTGTCAGTTGGTAGGATCGCAGGGTTAGAGGTTAAAGTGGCCCCTAACCTGATGGTGAAGTAAAGAAAGTCCATAAATATTTTCCTGACGCCTCCTCCGTAAGGGATGAAGGTGATGTAACCCTTGAGGAGGTAGAATTTAATGGGTTAATGGAATTATCATTTAGCTACTTCCCTGTTTGTGTAAATAATTCTTTTTCCAAAGGTCTCATACTGTATCGGTGGACTAAGAGTCAAGCCAGATACCACAAGAATATTTGGCAAACTAAGATTAAGAAAAATCCAACGAGTGGTATCGGCTTTGGAACCATTAGTTCATTTGATGATGATGAATATTGCCTAATGATAACATACCATCTTGAATCTCAGAATGTTCGTACAGATTCCATCGATCCTCTTGACGAGCTCTTTATGGAGACTTTAGATGAACCTGATGAACTTCAAGTTCGGGATGCACCCCCTGAATTCAAAGAGGAAATTAAATCAACTTTCAATGAGTTAAGAGAAATTAATTTGGGAATTGACGATGACCCTCGCCCCACTTTCATAAGCACCTTACTGAGTGAGGGTGAATCTCAGGATCTGATTCAGCTATTGTCTGAGTTCAAGGATTGCTTTTCCTGGACATACGATGAAATGTTGAGTTTATCCGCTAATTTAGTGGTCTATAAGCTTGGGATTCGACACGATGACATTCATATTAAATAAGCTCCTCGGTGCATGCACTTAGAGATTGAGCAACAAGTCATTTTTAAAATTAAGAAGTTGGCCGAAGCCGGATTCATCTAAGAGGAACAATACCCCTCTTGGGTGGCCATTTTCATACCAGTTTGAAAAAAGAATGGTCAAATTTGAATTTATGTCGATTATAGGTATCTGAATAAGGCATGTCTCAAAGATGATTTCCCTTTGCATATACCCAAACTCATGGTAGATGTTGCCTCTTAACATGTTATTTTATCATTTATGGATGGCTCATCCAATTATAACCAAATCAAAATGGCCCTAGAAGATGAGAGATATAGTACATTCAGAACTCCCATATGAATCTTTTGTTATAAGGTAATTTCATTTGGCCTAAAAAATGCTGGAGCGACCTACCAATGGGTCCTGAATCATATCTTTGATAACTTAATTCGTAATCAAGTTGAATGATATATTGATGATTTAGTTGTCAAGAGTAAAGTCAAAGCGGCTCACCTATATGACTTAAGGGTTATTTTTGAATGGTTGCGCCGCTACAATTTGAAAATGAATCCCTTGAAATGTGTCTTTGGTATCACTTCAGAGAAATTCTTAGGATTCGTAGTGAGGCACCGAGGAATTGAAATTAACCCTGCCAAAATTGAAGCCATCTTAAATATGCCACCTCCTAGGAGCCTTACTCAGTTAAGGTCTCTACAAGGTAGGTTGGCATATATAAGGAGGTTTATCTCCAATCTTTCTGGGAGATTTCAACCCTTCTCTATCCTTACCAAGAAGGACATTAAATTCATATGGGATGTGAAGGGTCAGAATGCCTTTAATGATATCAAGCAATACCTTTCTAATCTGCTAGTTCTGGTAGCCCCTATTATGGGGAAACCTTTGATCATCTACACTGCAGCCTTAGATGAGTCCTTAGGTGCACTATTAGCTCAAGTCAATGATGAAGGGAAGGAGAATGCTCTCAATTACCTTAGCTGGAGACTTTTGCCTACTAAAATTTGATATCCATCAATTGAAAAGCATTGTCTTGCTTTGGTTTTCGCAGCCCAAAAACTAAGGCATTACATGCTTTCCCACTCAATCAGTTTAATTTCTAGAGTTAATCCTTTGCAATATCTTATAATCCGACCTATATTATCAGGATACCTGGCTTTATGGTCTATGATATTACTCCAATTTAAGATTACTTTCATTCCCCTCTGCGCTGTGAAAGGGCAGGCCATTGCCGACTTCCTATCGACACACCCACTGCCTACGGATTCTCCTTTGAATGATAATTTACCTGATGAACAAATCATGAGTTTGAGGGAATATGAAGATGTTGTCTAGGAGTTATATTTTGATTGTGCAGCATACTCTCGCCGAGATGCAATCCAATAATCTACAATTCCCATAAAGGCCGGAGTTGGCTTAATTTTTATGACGCCGAAAAAGGAAACGATGCACTTTTCCTACCATTTATCAGAACCTTGCACGAATAATGAGGTTGAGTATGAAGCTCTAATAACTGATTTTAAACTTATAATTTTAATGGAGATTAAAGTGATTAAGATCTTTGGTGATTCTCAACTAGTGGTAAACCAGGTTGCAGGAATCTATAAGGTATTAAATCCTAATCTCTTAAAATACCACCAGTACACCGTTCACTTGCTTGAACAGATTCCTGTCGTAACTCTATATAGGGTTCCCCATGTAAATAATTCTGCAGTGGATGCCTTAGAAAAGCTTGCAAAGGAATTCGCATGTCTAGAGGAAGATTCCATCCCTATAGAGATTCAAGGTCGTAAAGCCCTTTCCCCTATAGACTTGGAATACATCAATAAGAAACCTCTTCAGATCCTTTCTACCTCTTCGACAATTGATGAAGAAGGTGATTAGAGACAACCATTAATTTACTACCTTCAAAAGGGAAAACTTCCCCAAGATAAGTCTCTCTCTAACCAGGTTAAGAAGTGTGCCTTATCATATGCACTAATCAACAATTCATTGTACTATCGATCATTTGATTAGATGTAGCTGGGTTGTTTAGACAAATGAGAATCCCTGAAGATTGTTAATGAAGTCCATTCTGGACTATGCGGTGCTCATCAATCGGGTTCAAAAATGAAATTGAGAATCAAAAGACTTGGGTACTACTGGCCAACAATTATTGACGACTGCATGAATATTACAAAGTGTTGTCATCAATACCAAGTTCATGCTGTGGGTTTACAATAGCCACCTAATGTGCTGCACCCCACGATATCTTCGTGGACCTTCGAGAGTTGGGGCACGGATGTTATCGGGCTGATTGACGCTCCTTCTTCGAGAGGTCATTGCTTCATATTAACCGTGACTGATTATTTTTCAAAATGGGCATAAGCGATTCCCCTATGTAACGTAACATCCCATTATGTTTTAAAATTCTTTTATGACCATATTGTATATCAATTTGGCATACCTCATAGAATCATCTTCGATAATGGATCTGTATTCAAGTCTACAAAAATTAATAGTTTTGTAAGACGCCATAACATTGATTGGAGATACTCAACGATATATTACTCCAGGGATAATGGGTTGGTTGAGGCCTTCAACAAGACGTTGGTGCAAATTATTAAGCAGACCCTTAGTGATAATAAATATTAATAGGATGAGCGGTTGGTGGAAGCCTTGTGGGCCTATCGGACCATTTATAGAACCCCGACCCAATCCACTATGTTTGTACTGGTGTATGGGTTTGAGGCTATTCTACCCTTAGAGATATAAATCCCCTCGCTCAAAATCATGGTTCAAAATCAAATCACAAACAAGAAAAATGCAAAACTCTGATTATAAGAACTCGAAGGCCTTGAAGAGCAACATCTCCAAGCTCAACAAAGTCTGAAGTCATATAAGGCCCAAATGATTCAGGCTCATGATAAGTTAGTGAGACCTAGGACCTTCCAAGTAGGGGACTTGGTTTTGATCCTTCGGAGGCCTATCTTAGCCCACCGAAAGACCAGTGGGAAGTTTGAACCAACTTGGGAAGGACCCTTCGTTATAGAGACTGTCTACAAAGGAGACTCGTATCAACTAGTGGATTATAAGGGAAACCACCCAATGTTGCATGTCAACGGGTGTTCCTTAAAAAGTACAATGCTTGATGTAGATCAAATTATTAATCAATAAAATTTATATTTTCTCACAAGTTCAAGCCAGTCTAGTTCTTTTTGCGCACCCTTTAATATTGAAACTCTTTTATCTTCTCCCGAGGATTGGATTTCCCTTATCCCCTTTTACTTATGGATTAGTGGTGGAGTACGCCCTCCGTGTCACAATCCTGATTCTTGCCCATTAGTGGTGGAGTACGTCCTCCATGGCACCATCCTGGCTTTTACCTATGGATTAATGATGGAGTACGCCCTTCATGATACCATCCTGATTCTCACTCGCTAGTGGTGGAGTACGCCCTCCGTGGCTCCATCCTGGCTTTTACCTATATATTAGTGGTAGAGTATGAACTTCATGGTAATATCCTGATTCTCGCCTGCCAGTGGTGGAGTACGCCCTCCGTGGCACCATCCTGGCTTTTACTTGTGGATTAGTGGTGGAGTACACCCTTCGTGGCACCATCCTAATTCTTGCCCGCTAGTGGTGGAATACGACCTCCGTGGCACCATCCTGGCTTTACTTATAGATTAGTGGTGGAGTACGCGCTTTATAACAACATTCTGATTCCCGCTGGCTAGTGGTGGAGTACGCCCTCTGTGGCACCATCCTGGCTTTTACCTGTGGATTAGTGGTGGAGTACTCCCTTCATGGCACAATCCTAATTCACTCCCACTAGTGGTGGAGTATGCCCTCCGTGGCACCATCCTGGCTTTTACCTGTGGATTAGTGATGGAGTACGCCCTTCGTGGCACCATCCTAGTTCTCGCCCGCTAGTGGTGGAGTACACCCTCCGTGGCACAATTATAGCTTTTACATACGAACCAGTGGTGGAGTATGCCCTTCTTGGCACCATCCTAGTTCTCATCTTCTAGTGGTGGAGTATGCCCTTCGTGGCACCACCCTAATTTCCCCTACCTTTCTCTTCTTTTAAGTTAGGTGACCCCTTCCCTTATGTCCCATGTGGCCCCACCCTAATGTCCAACCAGTCTCTGATTCTTTTAGTATAATGAAGGAGTTTTTTCGCCAATGGGAAAGAGGTTGTGGATAATACGTGTTATGTATGAGGTAAGTGGATAATCTTTGATATGTAACTATGAGCCATCTTTATAAGCTTCCAAATTTTGAGTTTGATGAGTATACCCTTTTTCTTGTGCCTTTGATTTTGAGGACATTTTGAGAGTGTTGTGTGAGCCTAATAATGGGGCTGTGTAGAAGAAAAGGGAGAACACAATTATTAATTTTATTTCATCTTATTTAACCCTACTATTTAATGCATGGTATTACTTTATTTCTACTTAAATTTTGCCCATCAAAAATATTAGTGAGGTAATCAAAGAATGTGCTATTATTAATTATGCTATTCAAGTTGGGTATACCATCGATGTGGAAATTCTTATTCAAGTTGGGTATACCATCATTGATCGGCCTGGACGATATTCACAAATTATGCCTTAATTGATCAGGGAATCAAGGGAGTAATTAAGGATGATTGATATGATTATATCGTCCTGGACGATCGCAGAATCGTCCAGGATGATCTATTCAAAAACCTTAGTTACTTCAAGACGATAAATATCGGCTAGCTCGAATTCAGGGCCATGCTCTAGACGATTTTCCTCTGATTTGAACTGATCGTCCGGGACGATCGTGAGATCGGCCTGGACGATCAAGCCAATTTTAAATCGTCCAAGTTTGCATTTAGAGCGACGCTCTGGCCGATCTTCTGAGTTTTCTACTGATCGTCCAGGCCGATGTCCATATCGGCATGGACGATATTGTCGGCAACTTGCAATTATTGAGCTCGTTTTGAGAGCTTCTATTTAAGCTATGGCAAGGCACTTTGTAAGTGTCTTTGGTAGCCATTGTAGCTTCGTTCTTGTGGGGGAAACTTGAAGAGAGAGCTTGAAAGGGAGAGAGGAAAGGGTGGAGTTTGAGAGGGAGAAGATCCTGTGAGGGGGAGGAACTCAAGTGAGTGTGG
>NW_021319838.1:0-5273 GCF_001605985.2 Dendrobium catenatum | reverse complement strand
AGTAATGGCAGTGATTTTAGCATCAAAAGAGGAATGAAAGCACCTCAAAATCTTGTTTACTTTTTCATAATTTGAAAGTTCTCTTCCTTAGGCATGCAAAGAAGTTACAATTTGAGTAAACCTTGTATACATATCAGAAATTAATTTAGAAGGTTTCATACGAAAAAGTTTGTAATCATGCAAGAGAATATTCAAACGAGATTGCTTAACTTCATTGGTTCCTTCATAAGCAATGCATAACCTATCCCAAATCTCTTTTCCAGTAGAGCAAGAAGAAACACGCATATAGTCTTCAGATATTAAAGCACAGAAAAAATAATTCAAACACTTTTCATTAAGTTGAGCTAAATCTCTTTCATCAAAAGTCCATTCAATAAAACGTACTTCAATTTTAATTCCATTAAGTTTATGAGAAGGTTGAGATTATCCTTCTTTAATAAGCATCCATATGCGATAATCAGTTGATTGTAAAAAAAGTAGATAGGCTAGTTTTCCAAAAATCAAAAGGTAGATTGTCAAATAAGGATGGTCGAGTAATAGAATATCCTTCAGTTGTATTATGATTTCCAAAGTTAGACATGGATCAAAATTCAAACGTTTTCAAACTCAATTTATATGAATCCCGCTTTGATACCACTTGAAAGTTCGTTAGGGATGTTAGGCCCTTATGAACTGGACCAAGGCTAACCAAGAGGGGGGTGAATTGGTATTTTAAAAAATCTTTAAACCAAAGACCAACAAAGCTCAAACCAAAATCACCACAGAAAAAATAAGTGCGGAAAAATTAAGTGCAGAAGCAAGAAAAAAGAACACAAGGATTTATAGTGGTTCGATCAACTCGACCTACGTCCACTCCCCGGAGGCGCCTTCTGAGTATTGCACTACCAAAGTGACTCTCCTTTTGCTCCCACAGCAAGGCAGAGAAGCCCTTACAAAAACTTTCTTTTTGCCACCCCTGGCAAGGCATAGAACCCAACTCCTTTTGCTTCATCCTGAAGCAGGCAGAGAACCTCAATCAATCGCTAAAGCTTACCTCTCCCAACCCTTCCAAGGATAAGAGACTCTAGTGGAAGAAAAAGTGGAATGATGCTTGGAGTAACCCCTATGAACCTCCCTCACAAGCTCCCCCTCACAAGATCCTCTCTCTCTCTCCCTCTCTCTCTCTCTCTCTCCTCTAGGCTTTCTAAGGCAAGATAGTAGCAAAAGATTGTTCAAAATGTTGAACAATAGCCCTTAAATAGAAGAGCTTCAAAATAGCTCATTAATTGCAAGTTACCGACATTATCATCCTGTACGATCAGTGTAATTTGAGCCTAATCAGCTGGGACAATCTAGGATGAATAGAAGAAAAGTGTTCCTATCATCTAGCACGATTATAAATATAAATCATCATGTATGATTAGTTCAAATCACAGACCATCGGCCAGACAATCGCTCTGAAAAGAGTTCTGGACGATTTCAAAATAGATTGATCGTCCAGGACGATCTCACGATCGTCCCAGATGATTAGTTCAAATCAGAGGAAAATCATCCAGAGCATCGCTCGAAATTTGAGCTGGCCGATCTTGATCGGCCAGACCATCGCCCGGAATTTGAGCTGTCTGATATTTATCGTCGAGGATCAACTAAGGTTTTTTGAACTGATCGTCCCGGTCGATCTTGCTATCGTCTAGGACGATGTGATCGTATCAATCATCCTTAATTGCTTTCCTTAATTACCAGATTAATTTAGGCATAATTATATAAAATTATCCAGGATGATACAAGATCGTCCTGGCCGATTACCAAAAATAAAGAATGCCTAAATAAATCATGGCGGCTGATTCTTTCTATTTTAAGCCTATTGTCCTGACTGATACATGTATCATCCAGGCCGATCGGCTAATGACGGCTGCCTTAACTAAGATGACTAATTAGGGTTTCTGTTTTGAACCCTATCATCCAGGATGATAATAATATCATCCGGGATGATGTGAGTAAAAACATAAATTTTAAGTCAGATAGAAAAAAATCACTCATGTGTGTGTAGGGTTACTTAGCATCAGAAAACTTCAATGGTTACAATTGACTCAAGAAAGGGAAAAAGAAAATTACAGACTGACTCAGACCTAGTCTACCCAATCTTGAGCTGGTTCGGATTTTCGTCCGATCTTGTGGCCCTGAAATGTCAGAAGAAAAGGCAGTCGTAGAGAAACAAGAGTGTTTGCTAATCATCAAAACACAATCCATAAAAATAGATTTACAACAAGAGGCTCCTAGGATGCCATTCTTATGGGAGCAGTCTGAGGAAAAGAAGGATCCTAATTTGGTAAAATCTTTTGAAAAGAAAGCCATGTTCTCAATGGGTTGGTTGAGGCCTTTAACAAAACCTTGGTGCAAATTATTAAGAATACCCTTAGTGATAATAAATATTAATAGGATGAGTGGTTGGTGGAAGCCTTGTGGGCCTATTGGACCACTTATAGAACCCCGACCCAATCCACTATGTTTGTACTGGTGTATGGGTCCGAGGCTATTCTACCCTTAGAGATATAAATCCCCTCGCTCAAAATCATGGTTCAAAATCAAATCATAAACAAGAAAAATGCAAAACTCTGATTATAAGAACTTGAAGGCCTTGAAGAGCAACATCTCCAAGCTCAATAAAGTCTAGAGTCATATAAGGCCCAAATGATTCAGGCTCATGATAAGTTAGTGCGACCTAGGACCTTCCAAGTAGGGGGCTTGGTTTTGATCCTTCGGAGGCCTATCTTAGCCCACCAAAAGACCAGTGGGAAGTTTGAACCAACTTGGGAAGGACCATTCGTTATAGAGACTGTCTACAAAGGAGGCTCATATAAACTAGTGGATTATAAGGGAAACCACCCAATATTGCCTGTCAACGGGCATTTCCTTAAAAAGTACCATACTTTATGTAAATCAAATTATTAATCAATAAAATTTCTATTTTTCTCACAAGTTCAAGCCAATCTACTTCTTTTCTTGCACCCTTTAATATTGAAACTCTTTTATCTTCTCCCGAGGATTAGATTTCCCTTATCCTCTTTTACCTATGGATTAGTGGTGGAGTACGCCCTCCGTGTCACAATCCTGATTCTCACCCGTTAGTGGTGGAGTACGCCCTCCGTGGCACCATCCTGGCTTTTACCTGTGGATTAATGATGGAGTACGCCCTTCATGATACCATCTTGATTCTTGCCCGCTAGTGGTGGAGTACGCCCTCCGTGGCTCCATCCCGGCTTTTACCTATAGATTAGTGGTAGAGTATGAACTTCATGGTAATATTCTGATTCTCGCCTGCCAGTGGTGGAGTACGCCCTCCGTGGCACCATCCTAGCTTTTACCTGTGGATTAGTGGTGGAGTACACCCTTCGTGGCACCAGCCTAATTCCTGCCCGCTAGTGGTGGCGTACGACCTCCGTGGCACCATCCTGGCTTTACTTATGGATTAGTGGTGGAGTACGCGCTTTATAACAACATCCTGATTCTCGCCGGCTAGTGGTGGAGTATGCCCTCTGTGGCACCATCCTGGCTTTTACCTGTGGAGTAGTGGTGGAATACTCCCTTCATGGCACCATCCTAATTCACTCCCACTAGTGGTGGAGTACGCCCTCCGTGGAACCATCCTGGCTTTTACCTGTGGATTAGTGATGGAGTACACCCTTCGTGGCACCATCCTAGTTCTCGCCCGCTAGTGGTGGAGTACACCCTCCGTGGCACAATTATAGCTTTTACATACGAACCAGTGGTGGAGTATGCCTTTCTTGGCACCATCCTAGTTCTCATCTTCTAGTGGTGGAGTTTTCCCTTCGTGGCACCACCCTAGTTCCCCTACCTTTCTCTTCCTTTAAGTTAGGTGACCCCTTCCCTTAGGATTAGAACCATTAGTAGTGGATAATGCCCCATGTGGCCCCACTATAATGTCCAACCAGTATCTGATTCTTTAAGATTTAACCTTCTCTATCCTTAAGATCAAATTTGATATTTTCATTCTATCAATGCCAATATGTGCAGCAGAAGTTCCTTCTACTTCACATATCAATGTCCAATTAGTCTTTGACCTTTTCCTGGATTCTAGACCCTAGAATTTCCTAGACCCTAGGTTCTTTCCATTATCTAGGTCTTAGGATCCTCTTTGTTCCCAGAACTCTGGATCAATCTAGATATTAACTAAATTTAAACCCAAAATTAAAGGTTAAGGACTCAGGTCCTGAAACCCCTTCTAGGTGATTCTTCCATCACCTTGAAACCCAGTCAATTAGCATTTTATTTAGGGTCTGTCAATTCCATGTTGATATGACATGTCTCTAGTACCAACCCTCCAAATTCAAGCTCATTTGGAGGGTTCTAGCAATAGAAACCAGGTTAATTTCCAAAGGTTACAAAACCTTCAAATATTTATGACTCATGCCACTAGACTTATCATCGAGTGAAATTTGACTTCAGAGCCTCCCCAAACCTTTTGATCACTTCCAAGCATCTGATATTGACTTTTTAAGCATTAATCTACATTTTTCTGGATTCATTTTGACCCAGAATTGACCTGAGGCCAAAATGACCAAAATGCCTTTAAAGGGGATTTTTTGATTTTTGGCCTAAACCGAACTTGACATAACCCAGCAACCTTTCAAACTTTCTCCAATCATTCTCATACAATATTTGGGACCTATTGGATCCAGTTCCAAACCTTGGGTCAACTTGGTTGACCAGGACAACCTAGTTTGACCTAAAGACCCCTTAAGGGTCAAAATGGTCATTTTGACCAAAATAACCTCACCATGTCTTAAAATCTTTTCCAACACATTCAAAATATCATTCTAAACCTGTTGACCCTGGTCATTGTGATTGGGTCAATCTGGTTGACCCAGTCAACCTAGTTTGACCTGATGACCCATTAAGAGCCCAAAATTGGTCATTTGACCCAAATGACCTTTTTAAACCATGAAGCCATAACCATTAGACTCCAAATGGCCAAACAAAACTGTTTGAACCAAGTCCAACCCTTAGGTCAACCTGGTTGACCAAGTGAACCAAGGTTGACCTATTAACCCTTAAAGAGTTTAAATGGGTCAAACTAACCCATTTGAGCTCCCCAACTCCTATCACCTATTCAAATTAACTTCTAGGCATGACCCAGTTATCACTTAGCTTTTGGTCAATTCAACCCAACTTGAGTTGACCAAGTCAACTCCTAATTTTGGTCAAACTTTGATGGCTTATTCTCTCATCCATTATAGTCTTGACCCTTGACCTTTGACCCTTGCCTAAACCAT
>NW_021319837.1:911172-914521 GCF_001605985.2 Dendrobium catenatum | reverse complement strand
TCAAACACGACCTACATCCACTCCCTGAAGACTCCTTCTGGTATTGCATTATTACCAAAGTGACTCTCCTTTTGCCCTCACAGCAAGGCGGAGAAGCCTTTACAAAATTCTCTTCCAGCAATCCTCGGTGCGGCAGAGTATCGTCGTCCTTTCACACCCTCCAAGTGTAGGCAGTGAACCTTCGTCCTTTCACACTCTCCAAGTGTCGGTAGAGAACCGTTGGCTGTTCACTCTCTAAATGTTGGCAGATAATCAGATCTTCTTCTAAGATCTTCTCTAGAAAGACAAGAAGAAGAGTGAAAAACACAAATCACACACAGAGATCCTTACCTTTGAGTAACCTTGTGATCCTTTCACACTCCACTAGTAAAAAATCTCTCTCAAACACTCTGTCACACTCTCTCCTTCAATTGCCCTTGAAAAATCATAAAGATAAGATCATTTACGTCAGTTTTTAGTAGACCTTTTATACAAAAGACACGAAAATCGTCTAGAAAATTGAAGTTTTTAATTTTGAGCTTGTACGATCGTACAGTACGATCATATGTTCATACGTACGAATAGTTCAAATACTGTTGCGTAAGAACCTTTTGTGAATCGGTACGAAATAATTTCATACGCGATCATCATCCGATACGAACCAAGTTCGTCCGGGATGAATAGTATGAAAATTTTCAAATTTCATTTGTAAGAAACGTCAGGACGAAATAAGCGAGAGCGGACCTGAGACGTTCGTCCTTATACGAAACTGGAATTGTCCCGTACGATCCATACTTAATTTTTTTTTTGTGAGAGCAGACCCGAAATGTTCGTCCTTGTACGAAACTGGGATCGTCTCGTACGAATCATACTTAGAAAAATTTTTTCGTGCGAGAACAGACCTAAGACGTTCGTCCTTGTACGAAACTGGGATCGTCCCGTACGAACCATACTTAGGAAAAATTTTTTGTGCGAGAACAGACCCGAGACGTTCGTCCTTGTACGAAACTGGGATCGTCCCATGTGATCCATACCAAAATTTTCATTTCTATTCGTTTGACTGCTATTTGGGAAAAATAACTTACCAAATCGTCCCGTATGAAGTGATATCATACAGTACAATCAGTTAAAAAAATATGAATTTTAAACTCTCCCCGGTGTGTGTGCTCAGTTATTCAGTTACAATTACACTCTCTCAGACTCAATAAAATGGAAAATACAGACTTCAATTATAATAAACTCTAAATTGATCTTGATTTGAAGTCTTCAACAATCTAGAGTATGATTTCCCTGAAATATTAGTACACACAAGAGCAAAACAATTTTTTCAAAATATGTTAGGAGAAATAATAATCAAAGCAATAATATTTGGAATCATAAAAAACATACAAGTTGCAAGAATATCAAACAGGAAAAACTAAGTAGTAACTATCTCAACAGAAATTAGCATATACGTTATAAGGTTGGAGTAGCTCCAGTGGTGGATAAGATTATAGAGAGTCGCCTTAGATGGTTTGGTCACATAAAACGACAGCCTTCCGATGACCCAGTTAGGAAAGTAGAGGTATTAGATTTGACTTATGTTAAGAAAGGTAGAGGTAGACTTAAAAAAACTTGATTAGAAAATATTAGAAATGATTTTTCTTTATTATATTTAAACAAGAATTTGATTTTTAACATGACACAATGGAGAAAAAAAATTCATGTAGCTGACCCCACGTAGTGGGACAAAGGCTTGATGTTGTTGTTGTATGTTTAATTATTACAGTCAATTTATTATAGGTTTTTCTGTATGCTTGGTAAATATGCATTTTTTGGAAGATAGAGAAGATCTTATATTTTCTTTCAAGTATAAATGACAATTCATGATGTTACCTTTTTTGTTTAAATGTGAACTTGGTCATATTGATGGGCATGGCATGATTGTGGGTGTGATGGGGATTTGATATACATAATACATTTGGAATGATGCCAGCAAATCGCTGTTTCTGGAAAAAACTGTTAGAGAAATGAACATTAATTCCCAAAGAAATGAACATCATTATATGGTTTGACTATGACGTGGAAGCATGCTACACTTTAAAATCATGGAATTGGGATAGCGCACATATATATATATATATATATATATCTGTGTGTGTGTTTTGGAACTTCATATCTTTTCACTCACTCTTCCATTTAGTTATTGGTGATACCCTCCTCTTCTAGGATGTAATCTTTAGCTAAGTAATCATATAGTGATAAGTTTTAATGTTTGTGAAATCACTGTAGCTTACTTAAATTTCTCTTTTTTGTTTAGCTGTTTAAGAACTGTAAAATTTTAGATGCCTATGAATGTCTAAACTTCTCACATAACTTTTCAGCAATTTAGGCACTGGTGGTGTAGCCAATGTTCAAGAAATGCAATGGTTTAGGTGGAAGGAATCGGTGGCAAGCACCATAAAGCTTGTTAAGAGTAGAACGACTCTATGGGTCAAAAAATATCATTTGAAACTTTATTAAAAATCCCTTGTGTTGGTCAAAAGAAAAAAGTACAAAGATTATAAAGACCGGACAAGAGGATTGTATGGTGCTTTAACATGGGTTGATTTTTTTAATTAAAGTTGATATATTAAAAATAGATGGCAATTATAAACATCTTGAAATAGATGACTGGTAAGAAGTTTTACATAAATATTTAATTTGTTAATGTAATTATAAACATCAATATTGTATGATCTTGAAAGGAAAGTAAAGGGAAATAGGTGGCACTTTAGGCATAGTGTATTTGATTCAAGAGTAGAGGTGTTTTGGAGAATTTTTGTATCCTCAAACGGATTGCATATTTTATAATCGGGCACGACATAAGAATACGATATATTACCCCGGAGGGTAAAAAATACCATTTCCTTATGGGCTCAATAATAAAATTTACAATTATTTAACAGAGATTCCCCCACTCAATATTTGGTTGAGTGGGGTTTATTTATTTCTGGGGTACAGACATCCCATAGGGGCAAGCCCCTATGGTTAATTACATCCCAAGTTTGATTTGGGAAAATTTTTGATTAAACTAGTGGTTTTATTTGTTTGAAAGTCATTTTAGACATTGGCTAAAGTTTATTTTTTGTTTTAAAATCCATGAAAGTCTTGCTTAAAGGTTTTGACCCTTAGGAATTTCATGGAGGAGGTGGATCAACTTAGAATAGATTTTTGGAATGAGAGCCAAAGGAGGTGAAGTAGGGGCACTTGATTCTGAGGTGAAACTCAGAGGTGCCCAAACTATCCTATATTGGGCTTTACATTTTAGCAATCTAAATTTTGGTTTAAATTGAACTTTTTATTAGAATGTTGGGGCTTATATTCCTTCAACATATATTATAGGAATTGC
>NW_021319837.1:897589-911072 GCF_001605985.2 Dendrobium catenatum | reverse complement strand
GGTATTCCGGACGTCGCCGCTGCTGTCCAAGCTACTCTGGAAGGTGGATTTGCTGTCCAAAGCACTCCCGACAGCAGTTTTCAGCGTTTGACAGCTCTCGGAAGCTGTATGGCTGCTGTTTACACGCTCCAAACAGCAGATTTTGCTGTTCGGCAGTCTCCCGGAGCTAATTTTGTCGCCGAGAAGTCGCCGGAGTTGAAAGAGAAGGGAGGAGAAGCCTTCCTTTGCTGTTTGGAAGATTTAGAAGCCCTCCCTTGCTGTTTGGAAGTCTCCAACAGCTTTCTTGACCACCACAAACTCGCCGGACTTGAGAAAGGAAGGAGGAGAAGCGTTCCACAGCAACAATGTCACACCAAACCCAAATCTGGAGGAAGTGGGAGGCGTTGGAGCAAACCTGGAGGTTAGCGGCTCCAAGGAATGCGGCAGACGGGAGAAGACTGAACCACAAGAGGCTTTGCCGAAGCCCTGGGCGGGGTGGGCCGGAGGATCCGCACACGCGAGAGGGGTTCCCGCTTCTGGCTTCCGCTCTCGGCCTTTTTTCTCTCGCTCGCTCGCTCTCTGCGTCGGGACGGAAGACACGAAAAGCAAAGAGGGGAAAGCCGAATGAGCTCCCCACTGCTTCTCCCGCTCCCTTAGAGTCGCACGCAAGCAGAGAAGCCGCCCAATCCATCCCGTCTGCCTGCTTCGATTCGTGAAACGAGGAGAAGAAAATCTACTCGAGTAGATTTCTGCCCAATTGATTTGAAATTGGGTGGGATTTGTGATTAGATCAAGAAATTTGATTTTAGAAATCAAATCAGCTATGATCTCATTAGTTAGGGTTGAAATTGAGTCCGGATTGGACTCGACCCGAACCGATTTGGGTCGGTTTGGGTCCGATTGAGTTCAACCAATTTAATTTCATAAAAATGAACCTAAATTGACGCCGAATTGCATTTAATTTGGTTCGACGAGGCTCAATTGGGCTTGATTTGATTGATTTGATTTTAATTTAATTTAATTAAATTGAGGTTCGATTTGAGTCAATTTCGTTTTGACGACCTTCGATCGAATTGATCGAGCACGATCGAGCCCAATTGGGCTCGATGCGAAAAAGTACGTCAACAAGGTGATGTAGAACATTTAAGGTCCATGGTTTCTAATTTAGATATGCTAGATGCAGAAAGCCATGCATAACATGCACAAAATTTATAGGTCAATTTGTTCACTACTTTTGATGAAAAGTGAATATATGAAAGAGATCATTAAGATGAAAATCCATTGGCCATCAATGAATCAAAATTAACAATTAAGAAAGCCACAATGATTGAAATCCTCACACTTGTTGAAAATCAAATTGTATCAAATTTAAGGAGAAATAATCTCGCTTGTAGAAAACTAGATTTTATGGAATTCATGAAAAAGGAAAAATATGAGGGAATAATTCATCAAGAGCCAGCTTCATCTTTTTTGTGTAATGAGTTAATCTGTCCCATTATGGAAATTCTTCAAGTTTCTCACTTGATACAAGATTTGAAGCCTAGAAGTAGAAAGAATCATGCATCCTACTAGAATCTTATTCTAAATTAAATCGATTGAGTTTTATACACATCTAATCTCTCATATTTATAATCATAAAGCTTGTTTAAAAACTCCTTTTGTTAAGCCCTGAAGAAATCAATAGGAAAATTGATGTAAGAGGTTGTATAGGCTCTCCCTGGGAAGAAATTGAAGGAAGTGGTTGAAGAAATCACTAATAGAAAGCTGCAGGAGGTCATTGAATGAGTCAATGAATAAGAATCCTAGGACAAATAGAATTCAAGACCCAATCATTTGAATGATGTAGAGAACATGGTTTTTTTTGAAGCAAAAAAAACAAGAGGTAGTCGCATTTGGTATGCCACTAGGTAATATACCAGAAGAGGTTGTTGAACATAGGGCTCATGAAAAGCTTGATCGCACTTGAATAAGTCGTAAGATTTGCAATAATAGTGAGACGCCTATGATGGACTCGAAGCTTAAAGACCAAGAGAAGGTTGCAAAATGTATTGTCTTAGGGGCTAGATCAATTCTGGATGGCAGACGCACTATTATGCCATTGATTATTTTTCTTAAATTTATACATGATCCATTTTTGGTAGAATTGCTTTATTTTCTCTTATTTTGATTAGGAAAGAGATGTATTGAAATGGAAATTAGAAAGTTCCCGGTCCATGCCTTGTCTGAAAGAGATGCACAACTAAAGTCTGCTTCAGTAAAAAAAGAAAAAACATCAATAAATTAAGAGGTTTTTTTTCTACTTACATGAAAAGCCTACTCTCAGTCGCTTTTTCCTATATATTTTAGCTAAATTTTTTAGCCTAGTCTTGATGTGACTTACCACCAATGAAAGATTCATTTAAGATGTTGGAATAACCTCCTAACCTGCCATGAAGCTATTCCATAGTTGTTTCAAAACTTGCTAGGACATAAACATGCTGGGATTGTCTCACTTAAAAGGGAAAAGCTCTGGCCAGCAATCTGTAATCTCTTTCCTTTCCCTTAATTCACTTACTTGGAGCTCTCCTACCCACTCACACGTTGAATGGATAGGTTAGTTTGCGCTGGAGAGTAAGAAATACAGGGCATAGGCTCAAATCTCATCTAATTGGTTCTTGAAAAGAAAAATTCAGTTTTTGAAAACAAAGAATAGAAAAACAATATGGAAAAATAGGTGTGAAGATTTTGATCCCAAGGGAATCGTGGGTTGTTGAAGTTTCTTGTTGTCAATGAAAGCTGGGTTATTTGTAAAGTGATAAGCCAACTGCAGCCGTAGTGGAGCCGGCTGATCTAGAATGTGCGATCCACTGTAGCCAAATAACCTGCTACTTGCGGTAAGTGAGGGCTGCTTTTTGCGACAAATAGACATATGATTTAGGAGTTTGGTAAAGCTTGTGGAGTTTCTCATAAGCCTTGCAATGTATCTAAATTTTTTTTGATGACTTGTTGTAGGATCTAATGTGAATCTCAAAGGTTCATTTTGAAAATCCTAGAGCAAGTGTGTTTGATCAAGCTCACTTTTGAATATTTTGTATAAGTTATGATAAAAAAAGTTTATGGCTAATTATTTTTGTTATGCAAATTTTCTAAAGTTTGGAAACTTATCTCTATGCCTTTAATGAATCAAATCATATCAAAAGTGACTTGATCCCTTTAAAGCTTCAAATGCATGTTTCTTATTATGTCATGATTCAAGCTATATGCTATATACTTATTGCTTAGATTAGTGAGTCTATTAATTTGTAAATTTTTCCTAAATCTGCTCATTTAATCGTAAGTGTTGGTAAAATTAATTTGGAGTATTTTATGGACTCCGAAAGCCCATGATCATTGCTCCATCACACTAAGGGATTATTTAACATTTTTCTCTCATTTTTTAGATAATATGACTAGATACAAGCTCTAAAATTTCTAAATCATATTAGATTTGATTTAGGGAAAACCTCTTTCATATAGCCCTTTCGATAATGCTATAGGTTGTTTTCCAAATTCAAGTTGTAGGACCAATCACTCCTACCCAAATAATGCCAAAATTGATTTGGAGATCGTTTCAATGTGTTGGAAGCTCTCTAGTAGGGTCTTCTCTTCCCCATGCATGATAGTTTGGAGCACCTCAAGGCTCTAAACACTTCATTGCATGAATCATTTTGACTTAGGACCAAGATCCTAGATTCGTGACATTTTGTTTGTTGATACAAAATCAACAAGCATTCGTCCATTGCCCTTCATGCATGATAACTTTTTAGCTTAGAATTAAATTCTAAGTCTTTCTACATTATTTGTTGAGACCCAAATCAACAAACATGCGTACCTCCATGTGGAATATTTTGGAGCCTCTCTAAACTTCAAATGTCCCATTACATGGATCACTTAAGCTTGAAACCAAACTTTCAAGCCCTCTTACTTTGTTTGTTAGAACCCCAAAACCAACAAACACTACCCCCATATGTGATATTTTGGAGTTTCTCTGTGTTCCAAATGTCCCATTACATGAATTATTAAGGCTTTAGGAACAAATCCTAAATCCCCCCTTCCATTTGCTAATAACACAAATTTAGCAAATGAACGTGTCTCTCCTCTCATGTATAGTGATTTGGAATTATTTAGAATTCCAACACTTCATTATATGAAAACTTTGAAGCTTAGAGCCAACCCCCAAGCTTCCTCTTTCATTTGTTGAAACGAGATCAACAGGTGAACATTCTCTTTAGGCATAAGACCCCAAGCTTAGCCTATCTTATTTACCTAACCCAACTTAGGTAGATGAGCTTATATCATCGAGTACGAACTTGATGATTGCTTCTTGATCTGTAGTTCCAAAATTGCAAATCATTTCTCTCTTATACATGACGTGTGGAGCCTCCTCAAAGCTCCAAACACTTCATTGTATAAATCTTATATCCTCAGGATGAAAATCCTAGGTTCATTTTATTGCGCTTGTTGACACAAAATCAACAAGTCGACATCATTCTTTTCCTTCCTTGGATATGTTAACCTGGGTTTCTCTAAAATCCTAAATGCATGCCAAGAGACCTTGCCAAATTCCAAGTTCTTCTATCTTTTGTTTGTTGGAAACATAAAATCAACAAGCAACTACCTCCTTCGCACATTGTTTGGGACTTCCTCAAAGTCCCAAATGCTTCATTGCATAACTCTTATAAGCTTAGGATGAAAATCCTAAGTTCATGTTTTCTTGCTTGTTGGTACAAAATCAACAAGT
The DNA here is from genome assembly GCF_001605985.2 of Dendrobium catenatum. Taxonomy (NCBI): domain Eukaryota; kingdom Viridiplantae; phylum Streptophyta; class Magnoliopsida; order Asparagales; family Orchidaceae; genus Dendrobium; species Dendrobium catenatum. The sequence continues at coordinate 906,334 of NW_021319837.1, read as the reverse complement.
TAACACTATCCTTCCATCCTATTCATTGGAACACAAAAAGTCAATAAATAATCCTCCCAAACATAGGACTCAAACCATGATTTTCTCCATTCACTTAGCCTAAATTAAGTGGATGATAACCTATCTTTGGATACCAAATGTCCAAAGTGTATCTTCAATTAGCAACTTTTACGTTGCATTCTAATCATCTTCTCCTATGAGCCAAGATTATAGCAGAACTTGTAAACCTTCTTTCATCCTCCCAAATCCTATATCCCTTTTCTTTGAATATCAAATATTCAAAGAAACATTCAAGAAATTTTGTAACTTCCAAGTTACATCTCCTCCCTTTAACCCCAAAGTTTTGTGGAGTTTGTTAGATCATTTATTAAGTCAAAGCTTGATAGAAGATCTTTTGTCCCTTAACCTCAAAGTTATGGAAGAGTTTGCAGCCAACAAAATTCTCTTGTTTGGTAAAAATAACTCATATTCCTATATCGAATATATGAATGTTAATCTCATTTCTTTCCCATTCTCCCAACCCATGTTGGGTGAATGAGCCCTTTTCTTTGGGCACCTAAAAACCCAAGGAACCCTCATGATGCGTATGCAAATCTACGTGCCTCATTCTCATATGTACCCAACACAAGTTGGGGAGATGATTTCCTTCAAAGTTGTAGGAAATATTAAAGTCCTTATTCATCCTCTCAAACCCAAAATTTGGCGAATTTACATCTTCCACTTAAATATCAAACGTTCAAGGGATTTTCCCTCAACTTGCAACCCATAAGTTGCTTGTTTTTTCCCCCTTTCTACAACTCAAATATTGTAGGAAGGTGCTCCCATTCTCCTAAGCTAAACTAGGAGTGTATATTCTTCTTTGAGTGTTAAACATTCAAAGAACTTCCAAGAGTTTGCAACTTCAAGTTGCATCTTGTCCTCTTTCATCCCTTTAACCCAAGTTGGAGGAATGAATCTCCTCTCTTTAAACACCAAACGTTCAAGGGATTTCCAGTTGCAACCTCTAAGTTGCATTTCCTCCACCATCTTCTATAAACCTAAATTATAGGAGAACACTCAAACTTCCTTCCACTCTCCTAAACCGAAATTAGGAGGGTGTATCCCTCTCTGCAAACATCAAATGTTCAAAGAGCATTCAGAAGTTTACAACCCATAAGTTGCACCTTCTTTTCTCCTTCTACAACTCAAAAGGAATTGTAGAGATCCCTCTCATCCCACTAACTCAAGTTAGAGGGGTGAATGTCCCTTTCTTTTTGAACACTAAAATGTTCAAAGAGATCTTTCCGCCTTGCAACGTCCAAGTTGCATTTCCCCATTTCTTCTCTACAAACCAAAATTGTAGAGAAATCCTCTCTCCCTACAATTCGAGAGTTGTAGTAAATTCCGGCATTCACTCAACGAACATTGAATGAACCAAATCTGTCTGCTTATTGATGTCAAAACCGACAAGTATTCTCATCTTCCATTTCTTTCCTCCAACCCAAGTTGGAAGAACGGATTCCGTTATTTGGACGACACCCAAAAGTCCATATAACTCGTGATGACTTGTAACCAAAATTACAAGTCATCCCTCTTTTCTTTGGGCTCCAAAAGGTCTAAGGAATTCTCTCAACCTTAGCCTAAAAGTTATGAGTTTAATCCATCTCTCCTCCAACTTCCAAGTTGTACGAAATTTTCCCTCTCTTTAACTCCAAATGCTAAAGGGAGTTCTCCAATATTTAGCCCCAAAGTTAAATGTTGCAGTCATGTATTCTCTTTATAGACCTAAAAGTTAGTGAAAACCTTCCAACACTTGGCCCAAAAGCTATGTGGACTCCCTTTCCCTCCTTTAGCCTCAAAGCTAAAAGAAGTATCAATTACTCTTTTTGCTCCAAAAGCTAGGGGGGATTCTTCCAATATTTAGCTCAAAAGTTACATATTGGACACCTCTTCTTTAGATTCAAATTATAAGTGAAGTACCCTTAGTGTGACATACCACACAAGTCTCACACACTTAGGTGCACAACTCCTTAGGCATGCTAGGATTATGATTTTTCTTTGTGTGCGCATGTGATTGATGACTTGGTGTGAATGCTCTTTTGGATTGTCTGTGTTGTGGGCACTTGCTCTTAAGTGGTTAGTGTAAAAATATATACATGCTTTTTTGTGCAGGTGGCCATGTCCAGAAGGGGGTAAAATAAGTCATGATTATTTTAATACTATTTGCTTGAAGGCGCTGCTTAAAACCCCCCAAGAGGCATGGACAATAGGGTAGGAGCAGATGCTTGACACTCTAAGTGCTAGGCAAATTTTGGATGTGATGTGATTATCATATAAATTATCTTCTAACTCTGTTTTGCAGACTTGAGTCTTTTTCATTTTCTATCATGTATTTGATTAGATCTAGGATGTAAAACTTGTGGGGTTTGGACTAGAAGGAAATGTGGATCGAGGAGGGATGTACTCTTTTGGAGGTGAAGCCTAAAGGTCCACTTGAGAGTTAAAGTTTGAAGACCCCCACAAGTAGTCTGTAATCTATTAACTGAGTTGTATAATGACAGACAACTCAGTTGCCAAAACTGTTTGTAATAATTGGGATATTACTTGCACTTTTAATTTAGTTTATTCACATGCATGTGTTGTTTGTTTACTAGGTGCGCAAAAGAATAGCATGTTTTTCCTAGTTTTTTTCTATTTTTTGTTTGGTTGTGGCCTAAACTGTTTCATGTGGTAGGCTTTTAGGACAAAATAAGCTTTATACCCATTAAAATATAATTAATCTAAAAATTGATTTAGGATCCATGATTTTTTAATAAAAGAAAATTGCATGGCTCCCTTTTAATGAGCCAAGTTTTCCAAATTTAAAACAATCATGCATGGACAAAGATGTCTTATGTAGAAAAGTCCCCACTTAAGGATTATATAACAAAAATCTACTTTCTTTGTGAGTCACCATCTACATACCCTACTAACACAGACATCTTGACCTCGAAGCCAAGTTGTAAGCCCTACTTTCTAAATAAAACAACCCTCTACTCCTCATATGCATTGAGACCAGAAAACATGATTTTAAAAGCATTTAGGTGGGTCTAGCTGGTAGTCTTTTCCAGGCAGGATAATAAATCCATAAGTCGGGCTAGCTATAACTCATGTGAGGTGTAGCTTATAAGTCCATTTTGCATTCCGTTAGATTTAGGTTCAAGGCATTACTTCTCGGTAGTTCTCACTTTAGTTTTAGGATCCGAGGCAAATGGTTGATTCCAATCAACATATAAGTCCTCATCTTCCGGGTAATTCCTCCAACATGTGTTGTTGGAATGTAAGCCCCAACCTTCTAATGAAAATGTCAACTTAAATAAAAATTAGATTTCTGAAATGTAAAGTCCAATATAGGATAGTCCGAGCACCTCTGAGATTTCTCAGAATCAAGTGCTCCTATTTCACCTTCTTTGGCTCTCATTCCAAAATCTGATTCTAAGTTGATTAATTTTTCCTTGAATCTCCTAAAGGCCAAAACCTTTAAGCAAGACTTTAAATAATTCAAAAAAATTAAACTTTAGCCAATATTTGAGTGACTCTCAAAATGAAGAAAACTACTAGTTTAATCAAAAGTCTTCTCAAGTCAAAGCTTGATATAATTAATCATAGGGGCTTGCCACTATGGGACGTCTGTACTCCAAAAATAAATAAACCCAGGGGAATCTCTGTTTAAAATCGTAAATTTTATCATTGAGTTTATAAGAAAATAATATTTTTATCCTTTGGAATAATATATCATCATTGTTATGCCGTACTCAATCATAAAGTATGCAATCCGTTTGAGGATAACAAAAATTCTCCAACAATCTTCTCCTTATTTTTATTGTATATGCATCGAGAGTAATGTATTGGTGCTTAACATACATCTCTTATTGTCTTTTATGTATTATTCAACACCAAATGAACATGCACAGGAGATTTTTGAAATGAAGAAACCAAGTTGTTTCTGAAATAAAATATCTGGACAACTGTAAAAATTAAAGAAACAGAATACTGAGGATGGGGCAGGTTTTGGAGTTGCAATTATAGAATTGAATAGGGGAAGTGATATCTTTTGGAAAAGGTCTAGATGGGTTATTTATAAGTTCAGGTTTTGATCTGGGGTTTTCCCTAAAAGATGAAATAATAATTGCTGATTTTACAACTATGGTAGCATTTTTATGCTAAATGGAAAAAATAAAGCCTTGAATATATATATTTTTTAAAAACTTTTTATATCATTATATTTAGGCGTGTTACTATTTGATACAAGTTGTAAACAGGATTAATTACTAATTTCATGTAGGAAAAGTTTTAAAAAATTTTATGAAGTATATGTGCACAGGGTATTATTTGTATGGTTGGCTTACATTTGGGTAAATGTTAATTAAGAACTTACTTTCCGCAAAAATATTTTTAGGGATCTTGGCTGGCAACAGCGGTATGCACGATTTTACGGCAGGATTGTGGTTCTTTCAGTTATTACTCTAATTCTTTATCCTTTTCTTTGGGTTTGGACTGTGGTAGGCACATTATGGTTCACCAGTGCAAATAGCTGTGTAAGCTTTTTTTATTCTTGTCTGAGTTTCACATTTAATAACCATACACAAAATTTCATGGTTGTCTAATAATTGTCATAATTGTTATTAATGGTTGCAGTTGCCAGAGCAAGGGCAAAAGTGGGGTTTTCTTATTTGGTTGGCTTTCAGCTACTGTGGTCTGCTGTGCCTTGCTTGCATGTCTGTTGGAAAGGTTCTTGATTCTTTAACCTTTAGGAATTTGATCCCTGATTCTTGAATTGAAAGTAGTTCCTTTTCTTTATCTAAAGGGATAGCATGTTGTATTCTGTCTTATCTTTGTTTTTCTTTTTTGGGTATTGAAAAACTTTTTTTGTATTCAGTTTTGTTCAAGAGGAGAAGTCTTGTGCAATTATTTTTTTAAATTATACAAATACTTTCACTGAACTTGTCTCTATTATGCACGAGTTCTACATCTATGTCAACTTAATGGTTGCACTTAACTTAAAACAACTTGGGGGAGCAGAAGGCAGCAGCGGTGTAAATTCAATTTCTTTAATTGCTTGGGTCACCGAAAAATAAGCTGGTAACTCTTTGAACCCAGGTTATTTTTTAAAAGTAAGTTGAATAATACTTAGATTTCTTTAAGGTTAGTGGGCCGTGGATAGCGTTTTGGTTTGTGGCTGTGTAATCAGGCAGTTTTCTAGTCATATTCAGCTTGGTAGGCTTTTGAGACTATCATTCAAGTTGGGTTGGTTAGTGCCTTTGTTTTTAGTGGACTGGTGCGCTAAACTGGTGTAAACTCTCACATTGTCACTTATCAACATTCATGTTCAATGTACTGTTTGGCATAAGAAATTCCTAAAAATGGTGCAATAAACCTGTGTATTTATAAATGAATTGCAACTCTTTAAAAAGAGTTTTTTTGGAAGTTGCTTTCCTTTCTCATGGAAAGCTGCTATTTCTGTAATTAAGTTATAATGAAAAAGTTATACCTTAAATTCTCATTTAAAATTAAGGCATTAAATACAAACCAAAATTATTATTTTTGATGAGGATTTTTTTGGTTGAATACGGATATCATGTTATTTTTATTTGTTCCTGCTTGCTTCGGAATCAGTATTAGAATAAAGAATATGCAATTCCTTAAATGCCCAATGCTTTCTTTTTTTATGCATATCAACTTATAGAGGAAGGATTTTAAAGTTCTAATAAACATTTTTCCTTTTTCATCTAAAATGAAGGCTTGAAATAAATACCAAAACCAAGGTTCTTGACGAGGAAACTTCTTTTGTCCAGTTCAGCCATATATTTTGTTTGTATTTGTCTGCTTGCTTGCCATGAAATCAATATTATAAGAAATACAGAACTTGTTGTTAACCCGTATAACAAAAAAAAAAAAAAAAAAAAAAAAAAAAAAAAAAACAATCAAATCCCGACACCTTACCTCCGCACGTCGTCAACACCTTCGCACGTCGCTCCTGCACGATCCCTCACGCGACATTAAGTAGCCAAAGAGAAGAGGCATTCGGCTGGCTCTAGACTCATTCTCTCCCGATCCCGCTCTCTCTGGCTCTCTCTCGTTCTCTCGACTGCTCCCTCGACGACGTTTCCTTCTGGGAAGCTCGGAGGTTACGACATTCAAATCGGAAGCAACGAGGGAGTTCGCCGGCTGTGAAAATAACCTTCTACCTTTCGTGCGCTTCTTCTATTCCCTCCTCCGACGTCCCCTTCCTGTAGGATCGAAAGTTATGACAGTTTGATCGGAAGCATCTACTGGAGCTCGCCGGCCGTGAAAGACATCTTGATCGGAAGCAACCAGGGAGCTCGATGATGCTGTTCTGGTACGGGTACTACTGAAGGCCCCATACACGCTCTTGTAGCGTGGTGGGATGAAATTTCTACGGCCGCGGTGTCTACGTACACCTACCATACACGCTCTAGCAGCGTGGTGGGAAGGCCCAGCTCCCCTATTTTCCCCCAAATGGGGGATATGTCGGGGTGCTGTCGAAATTTTCACTAAAATGTACAAAGACTTGAACAATTTGAAGACCTTCTTGGGCAACAATATAGAAGACCTGTACTCGAACAAAAATACACATAAATTGAACTAAAATGAGCAGAGGACCTGTACGATGAACAATGGACTTGTGGACCTAAATATGAACAAAATTCTATATGATTTTTAAAGGTCAAATTCAAATAAAATGAAACCAAAATCAAATCATTTGAACAAGAAAATGAACTTGCAAAGAACTTCAGAGGACCCTGGACAATCAATTTGAACTTGTTCCTGGAACTCGAACTGTGCAACATCAGGGGACCATAGAACCCAAACTTGAATAAAATGTGGACAAAGGAAACTCGTACTTGAGTTCGGACTTAAACTTGTGAACCTTTGAGTATAATTTGAACTTGACTAAATCACAAGCAAGGGAACTCAAGTTCAAATGAACTGAATGCAAGATAACTCAAGCTTGAACAAACTATGAACAATCAATTTGAACATGTACTTTGAGCTCGTATTTGAACTCGGGCTATACGACATCAAGTGGGGACTTGTAAACTTGATGAATTCAAGTCTGAATGAAATTGAATTTGGATCCAAACACATGCAAAGATCAAAATTTGGATCACACACAGGAAACTTAAACTACAAGACCTTGGTGTAACGAACTCCTACAACAGTTCCTACGAAGTCAAATGCGCCATGCCTGTTTATTGAGATGGCGATACAGGAGACCAATGATGGAGGATCCGCCTCCCTACAAGCAAATACATCAAAACACCCACCTGAGATTGGTGAAAGGTGGATATGATGTAGGGACAACTGCTCTTCTACAAATACATCTAGAAGGTCGTAGTGGATACAACAATCTTCCGCCAGCAAACACAAGTAACTTGTGGATAACAACAGCGGGTACTTCGTAAGGACAACGAACCACTGTGGGCACAAGTATAAGTATCTCCTACGACGATCCCTACGAGGTCAAATGAACTATATTGGCCAACAACAGTTACAAGTTGCAGAGTTCATATACGACTACCATATGTGCTAATATGATCCCCAATACAAACAAGTGCCTGTTGATTGAGAAGGCAACACTACTACTAGATAGTCAAAGACCCATCCTCTATAAATAAATCCAGACATCAGACCACCTGAGATCGGTGAAAGGTGGATGTGATACTGATATAAATAACTCTCCTACGAACACCTCCAAGAGGTCGTAGAAATACAATGGGTCCATGCAAATGAGCACAAACCACTTGTGGATAACAACAATGGATATATCGTAAGCACGACGAACCACTGTGGGCACAAGTACAGATATCACCTACGACAGTGGTGATCAAAGTACTGTCAGTACACCGGGTACAAAGGCAAATCGATGTACGAAAAAGGACACCCCTGGCGGAAGGGAGAAAATGTTTGAACAAATTAGAACCAAACTTCCTGGTGTTCCAAAGTCTCTTCTTAGTTCTATATTTAAGAAGAAAACAGCTCTGGTACTCACAAATACCGGAAATAACAAGTCCACTACACCGAAGAGCCTAAAAAGAGTTCTTTCCAAATCAAAGCGACGGACTTCAAAATCCAGAAAATAACTTCCCCGGTGATTGAGAAAGGGGGGAGTTAATATCAAGACTAGAACGCCATCAGATCTGCAACACTTATGAAAGCAGGCAGAAGGCGTCTACAATCTACAACGCACGCCACTTGATCCGCAACATTCGTACTAACGGACAAAAGGCGTGTATAAGCTCTCAAATGAAAAGTTGTGCGCACTCAAATGGATATTACCTGCACAACTACAAAATATTTCAAAGTACTCCACACAAGTGCATCGTAGTTTGTATACACATAGGTACACAAGGGGTAAATTCAATCGTAACCCGCTTGGGCCCCGGCGAGCGTGTTATTGGTACACACGTGTCGCCTAGGGATGCTGCGCGGGTCGATAACTGAATTCTAGTTCGAACCTAATCCTTCTATACGGATCAATAGAAGTCGACAGGGTTCAAACTTTTAAACGAATACACGGTTGTGCGACCAGTGTATTTGTTTCAATACATTCATATTAGGCCTTCAAGGCCTACAATCAAGAAAAATCACAAACAAAGGCTTAAAGCCTATGAAACCCAATCCTCCTAAGTCGATAAATAGGAGTAAACAGGGTCCGAGATATCGGATAAATATGCGGTCACGAAAGTTGACCAGATATTTATT
>NW_021319837.1:848104-897460 GCF_001605985.2 Dendrobium catenatum | reverse complement strand
TTTTGCCGTCAAATGGCACCACGAAATACCGGTTATGGCCAGCGCCGTTACGTTCCTTATTGGCATCAAATCCTTGAGATATGTATCAATAGGATATGATTGATAGGGCACAAAGCCCTCTGTTAGCTAAGGTGGATTCAAATTCGTCCCCTTTGACAAACATTCAACCCAGGTCTACAAGGTCCCCTTGGAAAAAGCAACCCATGGCTGCCGACAAGGATCCTTCTGTCAGGTTGGGTCGACTATCTCCTCTGACTAAGTAGAACAGGGACCACGATGGCTCGGGACGACGGAACCATGGGATCTTGATCGGGTCCATCATCCATTCCCCCACCATTCGCTTTAAGTAAAAGATGGTGAAATTTCTATTTTAAATATCAAAATTTTCAAACGTCTAAACTATTTCCAAATTCTCAAATTCCATACCCTTGCTGCTACTATATGCCAGATACCACGTGTTATATACGTACCTGATTAACGACTAGCCTTAATCGAAAGTTCTCTCTTGTTATCGGGAGAGGTAATTAACTATAGGGGCTTGCGCCTATAGGAAACCAGAACTCAGATCATAAAGTCCTCGCAAAATGAGGGCGAAATCTCTGGGTAGTGTCTTATCTACAAATCCATCCGCCTTCCAAAATTTACCCCGGAACTTATTCCGTTAAAACTCCCCTCGCCGAATAAAAAGCAAGAGAAGCGCGGCGGGGAGGCCGGGGCCGAATTTTCGGAGCCCACACTTGTATACCACAAATTGCTCTTGATGAGCTTGAGTCAACCGAACTAGGTAAAAGAAATTGATCTCATGGGTCAATCAAATTGGATCAGACCATTCAATAGCTGCATATGAGCTCATCTTAAATATAGAAAGCTTTTATACATATCTCATGTAATTAAAGAGATATAATTATATCTCTCTTTTTTAGCAAGATTTTATTAGGTTGTAATATGTCTTTGAGTTATTTACTTTTTAATGTAATTCTTATTATATAGCCTTGCCCTTACTCCCACCTATACATATGGGGTTAGAGGGTAAGCCTAAAAACACACAAAACAACTTGTCTCAACCTTTCTACTTTTGTGTAATGAAATCACCTAGTTTTTCTCCTATTCTTTCACTCTCTATTTCTTGTTCTCTACTTTTTGTAGCAATTTTGTAAGGTCTGAGTATCGCCCATGGACAAATTTGAATTAAATATCCTAAAAGGTGTGATAAGCTTGGAATTATGCAAAGGACCAGAAGCCAAGCTTTGTGAGTACAAAATAGATGACACTTTCTCTTAAGAGGTGAGAATTAATTTGGTGTTTACTCTCTCAAGAAGCAAAATCAAGTTCAAGCCAAGTGAAAGATGGGATTTAATCAAATTATACTAGGGGAACTTGATGTATACTCCAAGAACTCGATAGTTAGAACTTTACGCTTGGTTGACTCGATATCTAACAAATACTTATCAAATACTCAAGGAATTTAGTGCTTGATGAATTCAAATTTATGAATTGGTAAACTTGTTCCTCACTTAAAAGTTTCAATTTTTTTTTTAAAAATAATAAGAAAATAAAACTTACAATGAAGTGGATTCTAAAAATTCAAAAATCAACTTTCAAATTTAAGCTCGATCAACTTCAAACACAAGAGAGTTGACATATTGACACCCCATATCTACATTGGAAAAACTTTTTCCTATGTGAAACTTGGCTAGATGAGGAAAAAAGTAGACTAACTTAGGCTTTGGATCAATGTGATCTCGGCTTAGGCTCAAGTTTAAAAGTGATAAGAGTACTCACTAAATGTGAGTTGAAGCTCCCAAACACAAGATTCGTAGGAGAGCTAAGGCCCCTAGGTAGATGGACAGTTCACACTTATCATAGTCACCTTTTATACTTAATCTAAAGCATGAATTTCATTCTAAGGGAAAATAGATATATTCAATAAGTTTTAATAAATAATATCATACAACTTTCATGCATTTGATCGAATCTTTTATTATTTTTTAGAAAAAAAAATCAAGCCCTAGAACTTGGACATCCCTCCCTTTGTAGCAAGATCTGAATTGAGTTGTGAGAGAAGTCCATTCTAAGCAAAAAGTCTAGATGGCTACCTTTATGAAGATAAAAAGTCTTGTGAAAGTCGACGCCCGTCTTAGTTTTTGACTAAGTGAAAAGAAATGGAAGGCAAAAAGGTCAAGTAACATTTGAAAAATTCTTAAATTGGAAGCCATTAAAACATTCTTTATTCAGCTTGTTCTTAGATATCTTCTATTCAACATATTTTTTGGATATTAGTTTTGACAAATTATCTTTGATATGTGGGAAAAAGAATCAAAAGACCAAAATGGTCCCAAACTATATTAAAGGACCATTTTGATTCCTGAAGTCTTTAAAAATGAACCGAATAGATGTTGATCTCACGAGTCAATCAAATATGAATAGACCAATCAATGACAACATATGGGCTCACCTTAAATCTGGAAAGCTTTTATACACATCTCATGTAATTAAAGAGATATAATTACCATCTCTTTTTTTGACAAGATTTATTAGATTGTATTATGTCATTCATTTATTTACCTTTTAATGTCATTCTTGTAATATAATCATGCCTTTACTCTCACCTATAAATATAGGGTCAGAGGCCAAGCCTTAAAACCCACATAACAACTTATTTGTCTCAATTTCTTTATTTTCAAGCAATGACATCACAAAGATTTTGTCTTATTCTCTCCCTCTCTTTCTAGTTTTCTACTTTTTGTAATTAATCTTATGAGTATGGTCGGGTATCGCCCACTACAAAATTGGATTCAACAAAAATATTCCTTAAAAGCCCTAAATTTTCTTTCCCCTATTCTTTTTTAGTTTTTTTTTTTTACATTTGAAAGAAGATAAAGAATAAATGAAGGGTTATGACTCCTTGTTGAAGAGCTGGAAGCACAAGAAGAAAGAAAGGTAGGGAAGAGAAGATATACTTTTATCAAAATGAGCAGAAAGGAATTTCAAACAAGTGTTGGTTGTCCTATTTTATACTGCAATTGTTACAACTTTTTGTATTGGTATACAAAAACCATTTTACTCTGATTCTATTATAGATGATAAAATTAGTTTGCTTCAAGGGCTAAGATTTGTTATGCTGTTTGTATAGTGCGGTGGAGATTAGATTGAAGAAGTGGATGTTTTTGGAATGCACTTTTGGTTGTTGATTTTGCAGGTTATCACCTCCTCTCAAGTTGATGGTTGTTTCTTGGATCATCAACTTGTCTCTAATCTGCTTATTTGATTATGAGAGGATGTTTGATGTACAACTATCTCTTTGGATGGAATGCATTCATATGTAATGTGAGTCAATATATATATATATATATATATATATATATATATAATGAAAATTAAAGGCGGGCTTGTTTGCAAGTGTCATAGTAAAAATGTTGTCATAGTTTATGGGTGTTGGAGTATATGTGGATATTAGAAATTCCTTTAAGAGCCTACGAAGCTAGATTATGTTGGTGGCAGCCGTGGCTATAGCATGATATTTCGCTTTGTAAGAGGAGTTTTGGTGAAGATGTGGACATTTGATTATGAGAGCATGTTTGATGTACAACTATCCCTTTGGATGGAATGCATTCACATATAAAGGGAGTCGATTCATATATATATTTTATATGAGAATGAAAGGCGGGCTTGTTTGCAAGTGTCATGGTAAAAATGTTGTCATAGTTTAAAGGTGTTGGAGTATATGTGGATATTAGAAATTCTTTTAAGAGCCTAAGAAGCTAGATTATGTTGGTGGCAGTCGTGGCTAGAAAATGATATTTCGCTTTGGTGGATAATTTAACTACTATGAACTATTTCTTAATGCACCATGAGATGAGCATATGAGCAAGGTATGTACACCAACTTGTTGTAGATTTTTTGTCTGAGTACGAGTGATGAATCACTTGTCCTATGCTTTCCTTAGATAATTTATAGTTGTCTTGACAATGCCCTTTTAGTGTTATAAATACACAAATCATTTTTTTTGTTGAAAATAATTTTGACAGGAAAACAAAAGAATTGAAAAAAAATGCTTATGTTTTAAAGAAATGTAAGTATATGAAATTTATATTTGGAGACCTTAGCATTCATTAGCAATTTAATTTCATAAGATAAGCATGCACAAAACTAAAAGAACAAACCTAAAAAATTATACTATCAATTTTAATGTTTTAAATATATTTAATGGGCTGCTTGGAATATTTTATTGTGCATCATACCCTTACATTGAATGAAACTCTCATGTATTAATGGGTTGGGGTAGGCTTTAAAATTTGATTGAATTGACTTCGATATGGTGTTTATTACTTGGAGGACTACCAAATTAAATTTAGAATTTCCAACATAATATGTCGGTATCTTAGATTTCTTTATCATTGGTTCCTACCAAAATAAAGGAATTAACAACAAAGGAAAATCAAATGTTATCACTTGATTTTGAGATACCTTGATAAAGTTGCAGTTCTTCTCCTCTTGAAGTAGAAGTATAAGTGTTTTAGTGGAAGAAAATCTTATTGAAAGTAGTTCTCAAGATAGAACTATTACTTGTGGTGTTGGTGATGTCTTTTTAGATTGTTGAGTTTTTCTCTATGATGGCAAAACTTAAGTTTTGGACTTTTTCTCTCTTGAATACCAAATGAGGGTGTTTTGGCTATTAGTTTTCAAGGTTGGTAAAGTTGGTGGAAGGTACTGTTAGAAGCTTTAAGTGACACTGTTTAATAGTTTAAAATTTCTAAATTTTTTTTTTTTGGCTAAGACTCTCTTGCAATGGATGATTATTTTTTTAATGGAAAAGAGTAAGGACCTCTATATCGAAGATTTGGATGTTAGTTCATTAATAAAGGTGATTTAATGTCAATTGTGAAGTTTATGAGTTTTTAACAATAAGAGTTAAGGTATTGTAGAAAGGATATAAATAAATTTTTATGAGGGTTGAAATGAATTATGACTTTGGAAGAATTTGGAGTCTTAGGAAAATAGGTTTTGAGAGGGGAAATATTTGTCGGGGTTTATGAACTTTAATTATGATTGATTCTCAATCAAACCAAAAATTGACAACACAATTTTATTGTGTAGCACACAAGTTTTGCAAGAGATGATTTTTTTTTATTGAAGCAGTGAGAATATAAATAGTACATGAACTGTTTTAGAAAAGGAGATAAACACATCAAAATTCTATCCACAAAATTCCTCCAAATATGAATAATTCATTAAAATATTTGATTGCCATTGGGAGTCCTAAATTTAGGCTAACTGGTGAGCTTCAAAGGTTGGTAGAGTTGGTGGAAGGTATGGTTAGAAGCTTAAGTGTTTACTATTTTAAAGTTTCTGGAAAATTTTTTTGGCTAAGACTTTCTTGCAATGGATGATTTTTTTAATGGAAAAGAGATTAGGACATCTATAACAAATATTTGGATTTTAGTTATTAATAAAGGTGATTTAATGTCAATTGGATATTCGGATGTGAAGTTATGAATTTTTATGTAGATTGGTGACAATAAGAGTTAAGGTATTGTAGAAAGGATATAAATAAATATTTATGAGGGTTGAAATGATTTAAGACTTTTGGAAGAATTTGGAGTTTTAGGACAATAAGTTTTGACAGGGGGAGATATTTGTCCGGGTTTATAAACTTTAATTATGATTGATTCCCAATCAAACCAAAAATTGATAGCACAATTATACTGTGTTGCACAGAAGTTTTGCAAGAGATCAAAATTTTTTTTAATTGAGCCAATGAGAACATAAATAGTATATGAAGTGTTGCCGAAAAGGAGATAAATACGTCGAAGTTCCATCCACAAAATTCCTCCAAATATGAATAATTCATTAAAATATTTGATTGCCATTTGGAATCCTAAATTTAGGCTAACTGGTGAGCTTCCAAGAAGAGTTTAAAATTTAAAGCCCTCCAAATCTTATATGGTCCGGCCTTATATATATATATATATACTAGTAATTTTCATTGTAATAGTCCTTTGCAATTGATCTAATGAGGGTCTCCCTACTAGGCCATCATTACATTTATTTACATTTTATTGAATTTTAATCAAGCTCAACTTCTAATTGAGCATGCTAAATGGGGGTAGGTTGAGGTGTTTGACTCATATTAATGGCTTATTATTTAAGATTGTGTTAAATTCAAGTTAAACAGTGCACAACCAAAAGAAGATCAATAGTTATTGCTATCATGTATTTTTAGTACTGGTTCAAAGCTTATGTCTTGGTTTTATTCTGTAATAAATATGTAATCAAATCCTACTTTATTAGGAGGATTGTTAGCATGCAGACTTGACTTATATGGAGGATCCATTATGATTTCTTTCAATTTTGATTGCTTGCTGCTTATTTTCTTTAGTCGTAAAATTTCTTTTATAAATGGTTATTTTCTTTAGTCGTAAAATTTCTTTTATGCTTGTAAGGTTTCATACATTCTACTGAAATAAAAAATAAATTTTTAAGCAGGCAAGCTTCTCTCCCACTCTCCATTTTTCTGGTCCCTCTTAGTCTGATTTCTCCTTCCACTTTATTAAGGAACAATCAAGATTTAAACACTTACCCACATAATTTTGTACCTAGTTAAATGATCCTTTATTTCATTGTGAGTGTATGATTACAAATGCTACGAAAAAAATTGCCATGATGAAGATATGCACCACAATGAACTAGTGTCATGGCATCCATTGAGTTCAGAAAGCTATACATTTTCAGCTTTAAATTTCTTGGTTGCATGCTTTCATGATGCTTCTTCTTATGCTATCTATCAGGCCTCGCTTAAGCTTTCATTCTCAGCAGACCTTAAACTCTAGCCTTAACCTGAACTGAGACCTTCCCAATATTAAGACCAAAAAGCCTGTGAACCTCACTCCAGTAGTGGCTGAACCAGTAATTTTTCTTCATAGGAGCAAACGTTGACTATTTTAAGAATACCATCAACTTTTTTTGATGTATATATTGAAAACTCTTAAATCTAAAATTTTGGTGGGATGCAAATTAAATATTTTTGTGAAAATTATATTAATGAAAGCAAAATCATATATCTGAGGACATTAAAATTTTAGGAAGGCATGTGCCCCCTGATGGCCCTCTTAAATCACCTATCACTAATTGACCTCTTGCTGTTTTGTTTTACGGCTGAAATTTAATGCTAAAATAGCTGAATTTAATATTTCTGGCCTCTATGTTGCTGTTGTGAGTTCAGTCTTACTGCTACTATTTTCCTGTCTTGACAATCGTTATGATGACTTGCTTGCACCTATTTTATGCATCTGAAATATTGCCCCAAGTATAAATATCCAACTTTTAACACCTAAGAAACCTCCCTAATAGCTTTTTCCATATGGAACGAATCTCCATCAAACTCCTAAATCTCCCCATATTCTTCCTTTTTTCTTCAGAAACATTCATTACATAATATCTATCAAAATCCTTCTACACATCACTTTTCATAAATATTTCCTCTTTATTTAGAAGTATTTGTTTGCTAAATTACTTTGTTTCCTTAATAGCTTTGATCAAATCTTTATAAATTAGATAAATCTTGGCCTTCCAAATCCATTTTTTCAAAAATTTCAATAACATACTATATCATAGGTTTGCTAAAATTACCCTAATCCAATCCTTTCTAAAACATAAAATGATATCATTCTAAAATTTTAAATTCATACTCATAAGAGATGAAGAAATGCATCCTTTATTCCCAATATTCTGTCCTACTTCTCCACCCAAATCTTTTCAAAATCATAACATTCAAATCTTTTCTATACTTAGCTAATTATATCTTACCTATATAATCCATATCTTACTTTGTTAAACCAACCCAAACCTTAAACCAACTTAAACTTAGTTATAATCCAAGCCCACCCTAGACCAACTCAAATCATAAGGGGGCAAAAAAAAAAAATAAAAAGAAGAATAAGTATTGATGATCTCTTTGCTCCTAGTTCTTGTTACCTTGCTCAAATGGGTACTTATTCTCCATGTACTAGGAAAGATACTACTGAATGAGAGTCTGCATTGGGTAAAAAACTTTTGATTATACCTTGTATATACGAAGTTTTCCATCAAACTCCTTGTACAATAAAATGGCCAACATTCCAATAGAAGTCATAATCATCTTTTTTTGTTAGCTTTTGGATTTAATTGTCTACATTCGGACGTTTCTCAATTGGAACTTTTTGCTATTCACTCTTTGGGCTGGTTTATACAAGATTGGATGTTTCAATATAAAGGGATCATCATTAAAGGGAATAACTTGTGATCAAATTTCTTCAAGATTCTATGAGGAAGATGGATGCTGTTAAAAGTTGCAAGTGGATGGAGGAGATTTCTTTTTTGGATGATTTCAACAATGTTACTTTTAAATTTGTTTATAAGGATTGTAATAAGTTAGCTGATTTATGTGCTAACTTTGCTCTTTCTAGTAGCTTCTTTTGGGATGATATTGGTAATAATAATATTCCTCATTTCTTTCTTAAATGGTTAAAGGAGGAATATGATTGTATTTCTTTTCTTTATTAGCTTGTATTAGGTTTCTTTGTTTTATTGCAATTTGCATCTTTCAAAAAAAAAAAAAAAAAAAAAAAAAAATATCCCTACTAAAAAAAAAAAAAAAACATAATCATCCTAGCTATAAAACAATCCAACCAACAGAATTGTTTGCAATGCAACAAAAATGATTTTCTAGCAAATCGTTGACTTAATTACATCTTCATTATAGTAAATGGCCAGGGTTTGTGGACTATCATAGTATCAAAGTGTGCAAAAGTCTTGGTATGGTAGAGTTCAGCTCATATGCGTGTGCCAATTTATTGTGTTAGTCCATTTCATGGGATCCAATTAAATTAAGATTTGCCACTTAATTCAATTTATTTAAAAGATAATTTCTTATTGATTTAGGGGTTGTTTGGTTGTATTACTTTGGCTAAAAATGGAATGCAGTGTAAAATGAATAATTTGGAGTTATTTGGATGAATGTATATAAATGTTTTTTCTTATTTGGTTAGAAATAATGAATGTAAAGTTCTAAATGGTGACGGTCGGCAGTGGCGGCGGAGGGTGGTGGTCAATGGGCGACAGTGGCTGCGGAGGAGGTCAGCAACTGGCTGTAGTGGTGGCAGTGGCGGCGGGCGTTGGAGGGCTATGGCTGGCAGTCAAGCAAGTTTGTGGTGTAAACGGTTTCACTCAAAATCAAAGGAGTTTATTTTGCACTCAAAATGAGCTACTTCACTTTACATTAAATTTACTTTACATTTCTTTGCATTATTTTGTATTCCAATCAAACACCAAAATTTGTAAAACCCTTGCATTTAAAATATTTTACACCCTAAAGTAAATCCAACTAAACAACCCTTAAGAGAATATTAAGGTAACATGTCTAAGGTTAATTGCATTCCTTGAATAATTATATGAGGTTTTGACTTTCATTATTGGATGAACCTTTATCTAATAATGGTATTGGAGCTATAATGATTAAAGGCTAAGTCTAAAAACTTACAGGGCTTAAACCGACCCGTCCCGGATGCTCGATCTAACGAGGCGGGTACGAAAAGTCGGACGATAGTACATTTCCATCAATATAATAATAATTCATCATCAAAAACTTTTCTATAAACTGAAGAGCCACTGAACACAAAAATTTAATTTACCTGTTATCATTTGCACGGCGTCTTCTGTAAATATATTCTTCTCTTTCTGCCATTTCTTTTCTTAGGAATTTCCTGAAACATTTAAACTCGTGGTTTGAGTTTACTAAGTAAACTCAGTGGGAAATTATTTGAACAATTAAAATAAATGTTCTTATTTACAATACTCTTATAATCTTCAACATGCAATTAATCATTCATTGTATTTTTTCCATTTATTTCGATAATTTATACATATTTGATCATTTTGCTTTAAAACATTTAAAGCTATCTTGATTATTTCCTTTTCCCGTTTAATTCATACAGGAGCACCATCTCAATGTACTCAAAAGTACAACATTTTCCATTTTTTTCCTTTTCCATTTCCATTACCTTTTCCTTTTCCTTTTTACGTGCACGAGTACGGCGTCCTCAGCCAGTACCATAAGGGGGTGAACTCCTGAAATATTCATATATATCATTTTCCTTTCTTTTACATTTACCATATCATTTCTATTCAATTTTATATGTCATTTCTTTTCAATATTTCTTTAGTACATACATGTATTTTCTTTTCATTATTCAATTCATTTGTTTCTTATTAGAATAATACTTACAATCATTAGGTATTTAATATTTCAACTCTTCATATGTAGTAGTCTTTAAGATAAAACTTTGAAAGTAATATTATAATGCAGACTATTTTATCGTACTAAAAGAAAATGCTAAATTTTGAATTTCATAATCATAATTATCCACTTTGAACTTTTCAGGCCTTCGGCGTAGGATACAGCCTCGAACCTCTCTCCAAATCTCTAATATCAATCAATAAAGTTTTCATTAACTTGTTTTGTCAAAATAAAACTCAAGAATAGTTTTATAATAGAAATTACTTACAATGGGATTTCCAAAATTTCCCAAAATCTTTCTTCCTCTTCCAAAACTCTCTCTCCTTGATTTCAATTCCTTCTTTTCCTTCAAGGAATAATGTTTGCTTTAGAAGAATTAAAAGAAGGGGATTTATACAAAATTTTGGGAAGAAAAATACCACAAACTTCTTCCTTCTTTCTCTTCGGCCGTTCCGCTCGTTTGTTGCAAATTCTCCCAAAATAACACTCCTTTAATGATAGAAATAAAAAGGAATGATCAATTCTTATCCTCTAACGCGATCGACTGCTAAAAATGGCGAAAGAAAAACTCGAAATCCCTCCTTCGCACGTTCGGTCGTCCGCCCGCTCTCTGTTCGTCTTTCCGTTCGCGAATAGCGATCCTTTCTGGGTCGCGATTATCTCCCTTCCTTTTAAAAATTTCGTCATCGAAATTAAACAAGTATAATTAAACATACCTTAGTTAAAAAGATGAGGATATTGACTTCTCATTTCAGCTTCTCGTTCCCAGGTGGCATCTTTTACCATACCATAGCTATCAATGGCGCAAAATAGCGTGCGCCATGGCGCACGGCGCGGCGCACCTACAACGCCATGTTCATGGCGAGGCGCATGTGTTTAAAATAGCGCGCGCTATTTGCGCCACATGTGAGCCATGGCGCATTGCGCACGGCGCAAAAATAGCGCGCCAAATTGTTTTTAAATTTTGGTATACTTATGAATATTTTTTATACCGCTTGGTACCGCTAGTTACATGCTCTGTACCGCTCGGTACAGCTCGGTACAACTAGGTACACGCTCGGTACCGCTAGGTACATGTTCGGTACCGCTAGGTACACGCTCGGTATCGCTAAGTACATGCATGATACCGCTCGGTACATGCTTTGTACAGCTCGGTACAGCTCAGTACAACTAGGTACACGCTCGGTATTGCTAAGTACATGCATGATACCGCTCGGTACCGCTATGTAAATGCTCGGTACCGCTAGTTACATGCTTTGTACAGCTCGGTACAGCTCGGTACAACTAGGTACATGCTCGGTACCGCTCCCTAATTTCCATACAAACGAACTTCAAAATTTCTATTACAAATAAATTTTGTTCTGCCAGGGGGCAGCGGGGGCAGCGCCCCCTTGGACCCCCGGCAGCCCCCATATTATGTTTCTTGGATAATATTATATTTCTTTTATCTAAATTTGTTTTCTTTTAGGTGATCATAAAATGTCAGATTCAGTTCTTATAGGATTATGAAGTAGCGATACCAAGGGTGATGAAGAGGATTATGAAGTAGGAGATAATGTTGAAGAAGATAATAAAGCTTTTTTAACATTTGCTGATGATGATGATTCCCAAGAAGAGTAGATTAAATTCTTATTTGATCTTTTAGAAAAAAAGATTGTAGTATTTGAATTATGAGATATTTGAATGTTACTTAGTCGAACTTATATATGTTATGATTGTCTTTTTTTATTATGATAGCTTGTCTTTCATTTTTAATAATATTTCATATTCATGCTTATTATTTTATAATTTTTATATAGCTTGCGCCATGTTCAAAATAGCGCGCGCCGCGCCGTGCGCTATGCGCCATGGCTCCAAATAGACCTTCGCGCCATGGTGCGCCATTCGCTCTTAACAGGTATGTACCATACTATGAGTAGATTTAGCCTCATATTATCTCTAGTCTAAGAAGACACTCAGCTAATAGTGTGCAATTAAGAGAAGTAGAAAATGTAATAAAAAATGCTTGATTCTGTTGAGGTTAAATTCAGCCAATGTGGTATGGCTATGTTTAATGAGAAATTCTATTTAAGGGGGTATAACTAGACTATTAGATTAAGTAAAATTAAATGTCAATCAAGCTTATGCTTACTGATGCTACAAAATAGGGGTAGACTCGAATGGTCCTTAGAAATAGTTTTAATATAGGTTTTGTGCTATTAGTGCCATTTGGATATATAAAGGAGCTGACTAACCTAGAATGTTGTGAGAGTCAGTCTAAAAGATGTAGTCCTCTATTGATTAGCTTACCGACAATGACGAACTAATCAATGTGCTTAGGCTAAGCGGGCTACTTATGGTTGTAATAGGTCAACTTAATATCCAAATTCCTGTAATCAATTTAAATACATTTTAGAATGTTAAGGATATTTTAAAAATTATTTAATATTTTCATAATTATCAATATTAAGCTGAATTTTATGAAAAGTATTAAATATATCAAAAGGCTGACTTTGAAAAACATAAATTATGCTAGAATTAATTAAATTAATTGAATTTTGCATCTTTATAATTTAAAGAAGAGGCTTTTAATTGAAAAAAAAAATGCGCATCATGTAATGCCTTTGAACAATGTTTATGACATTTTGGTTACATGATAATGCATATGAAATGAACTGTTTTAACTTTTAAGTATTTTAATTTTCTCTAATTATTTAATTTTTTTTTGTAATTATTATAGAAACTATAATAATTTATGAAAACATTAAACAAATTGGAAAAAAATCCAAAAGTCCGCCACGATGTTTAACGTCAAAAACATTATGAAATTTATTTAACCTATTTTCTAAAATTTTGAGATTAAGATTTTTAAATTGAAAATTTAGATATTGGCATCAATGATTTGAAAAAAATCATATGGATCCATTCAATGACATAATATGACATGCTTAACTATCTCTTAATTTTTTAAAGGTATTTTATCTATTTTGTATATTTAATTAATTCAAATAAATAATATTTTAATTATTAAAAATAGGAAAATATTTAAACTAGTCACAACAAATTAATTTTTGCTTAAAATAGTAGAATATGCTTCTGGGATATATTCCATGACAAAATGTCCATCAGAATAAAATGGTTATTTTGTGAATAGTGATTTTCTCCTTTTAAAAATGTACATATTCTGCAATTGATCAAACCAATTATCAGTAAAAATTAGAAATGAGTATCTTAACTTAAAAGAACACCCCTTTATTTTTTTTGGAATTTTTGGGATTTATTAGATAGGCCTGAAAAACAAAAAAATAACTTAAATCGATATTTTGCGTTAGTGAGACATATCAAATGATCTCTAAAATTCTCAAAAAAATTTAGGGAGGCTTTTAATTGTGCATAGAACAATCTCTAATTTTTTCAGACATTTTTGATGAAAATTCCAATCACTAGATTTTTTTACAGTAAAAATAATCTCTTTGAAAATCATAACTTAAATGAAATAATTTATCTAGCCTTGAAAAAAATAATGAGTCTTATTAGGGTCTAATTGACCTGTCATTTGATTTTAAGTAATTTTTTGATGTCATTAATTATAATAAATGATTAAAATAGGGAATAAATACATTTTTTTAATTAGAAATTAGGAAAATGTCATGCCAATTTCTTTTTTTAAAATCTACATAGTTTGATGCACTTTCGGTTAAAAGTTCATTTCATTTAACTAAGAAACTAAAACATAAAAAAACATTGCATTTAGTAATAAACCTATAGAATATTCCTAAGGAAATGTTCTATTCTTTGCCTTGTGCATGCAACCAAAAGTAGGTGCACAGGCCTATTTGCGGGTCAGCAACCCGAATGCCAACTAGCAATGATTTCTCCCATTTTACTCTACCAACTTGGGCAATTTTAGTGGTTTTGGATTGAGGGGAGTGAGGGCTTCATCCTAAGGGTTTAGTTCATCCAATTGAGACCCATGCCAGCTACCCTATCCAATTCTTCAAAGGAGATTAGGAAGAATGTCTCATCTGTGCGAGCCTTGAGACCTCAAAGGTTTGGATGCCTCGCTGTTTATGAGGCAAGCAAAAGAAACCCCTTTTTCATTTTAGGTCGAGAGTTTTGGTTTGTTGGGTTAAATAATCTCATGTTATGGGCATAGGTATAAAACTATTAGTGGAGGTCAGAGCTTGCTAGCAGCAACTAGAGGTAGTTAGACATCTTGAAAACTTTTGCACATGTATAGAAAAAGAGTGGTGAGATTCTCGTTTTCTTTTGATTCTTTATATAACAAAGGAACCAAAGACACATGTTGCGCCATTTCAATAAATTGGCCTTTTTAAAGTGGTCATATTAGGTTGGGCCCAACTAGACATTTTCCCTTGCATTCTCATCTAGAATTACTTTCAATGGTTAAAATTGATATGGTCATTTGGCTTGCTTAATCTTGCATAGAAGTGGGATCCTCCTTTATTGGAGACTTCTACTTTTTGCAATTTGGCCTTAAAAGAGTCAAGTGGATTGAGGAAATAAATATATATTCATGCATGTCGTCTCAGGTGTTCTATATGTGCTTAACAGGTTTTAGCAGAAGAACTTGAACTGGACGGAACCTAGCTATGAAGAATCGGTTATGAGTGGTCACCTCCTCTCCCAGAAGTACTCATCAGTTGAAGGCTTAGGCTTATCTCGCCAGATGACTCGAGAAGGCCACCCTTAGTAGAAATTTTAATGATTTGTACAGGTCCCTCTAGGCTTTAGAGGATTGGCCTCCTTAGGAATGACCTCCCTCAAGCAACACACTTACTCATGAGTCAGCAAGTTACTAATGGAGGGCTCTGTTCCAACCATTTGGAAGGCACGCCTTCAAGAACAATAGCATGCTTTTATGTACTCGGTCAACCATATGCTTATAATCATTGTAGCTTAAGATGACTCGCCCCTCACACTTAAAACGGCTTAAGGACTATGTCTGAGTGGTTGCTAAGGTGACAACAACACTCGGTGCCGTAGGTTCATCCAACATGGTCTACTTGGAGGTGTTGCTTTCATCCACTCGCACATAAACACCTTTCCAAAAGAGTTTGCCCTGCAACCAATAGCTGAGCTTGAAGAGAAGAATCACACAAAGTACCTATCAGTTCGTGACACATGTCATGAACAATCTATACTAGATTATATTTAGAATTATATATTTTTATTCTTATTGGTGTAGCCTTTCCTATGACCCACCCTCTTATCACTATAAATGAAAAGTGAAGAGACACATTGTTGATCTTTTTGTAGTCTTATTGATCTATTTGAGCATTTTTTTAGCATTTCAAGTTTTTGTCTCTTGGGATTGCATGCTAGTAAGATTGAGTAACATCCTTGAATAAATTTGCATCATATAGGAATTAATTGTTTTCGTAAGGCATTAAAATAAATTTTTATTAAAACAAAGGCACAAAAGATTGAACTTGTCATTACAAATAATGGTAAGCTGTCTCGCAATTGAAGAATCAATTCCAACGTTGTTGAAATTGAAAAAAAAAGGCAATGATTCAATGAGATTAAAAGAAACAACTCATGAATTTTACTTGAGACCACAAGCTAAGAACTATTGCCATATAAGAGAAAAATGATAGGAAGTGCTTGTATTCACAAGCAACCTATCCAAAATCGGCGAACCAACAGCAGCCAAATGGCTGTCCACAGCAGGAAAACAGCAGATTTCTGCTGTTTACAGCAGGAAAACAGCACTTGTCCGGGAAAATACGAGAGAAAACTCAAGAAAAGACTTGTATTCATGAATAAAAGAGCAAGATACAATTGATCCTCAATTCGAGAGGAGGATCGATCTCTCCCAAATCTCTAGACGCCGCTAGAGCCCAAAGAAATCCTAAATCTACGAGATCTCAAATTTCAGCCAAATTCAAGATGATCAAACCCTAGGAAAATCTACTATTTAATGCATACAATTCAAAAGGAATTCCCTAAACAATCCCTGCAATCAATTTGCCTCCTAAACTTCCTAAATTTTCCTTCCCAAAACCGTTCCGCAAGGCGTGCGTCACGCGCGGCTTCCGCCCAGGCGGAAGCAATCTCCGCCGTTTCGCGATGTTCGCTCGTGAACCGGTCCCGCCTGGACCGGTCTAACAAAAAATCACTTGGAAAAATTCCTTAATGTATCCTTATGTTTTTTCTCTTAAAACAATTGAACTCAATGTTTGCATATTAAAACAATTGAATTATTTCCTTTGGTTTGTGTGCTTGATATTTTTAGCAATATTTATTTTTTTTCTAGGATATTATTGGCTTGACGACAATGATTTCATGAGCCTTTTTTTTGTTTTTTTAACCTTATTTCAGTGGCTAATGCGGAGGCAGGCTCACATGCATCGTGCTCAACATGGGATTCCTATTTCTGAATATGGGGTGAGATTTCATAAATTACTTTTAATTTGGCCTTTTTTCGGTTTTTGTAGAAATTCCAGCATTCTATTATATAAATGCTAGCTGAGCTTGTTATTATGCAAATTGGGTGCTATTATGGAATTGTTATGGAGTAGAAATAGACGTATCATATAAGTAGATTATTAATTATGTTATTCTACCAAATATGAAACAAATAATGTTAAACACAAATCATATTTCATGATTAATATTCATGATTCAAATGCCTTCTGAATTTTCCAATGAGTACTTTTGTGTCTACCTATAATATGAGAGGAAGCACCTGCATTTATTAACTATGCCATTAATATGATGGAAGAAAGGGTGTAACGCAATAGTGGTTGTCATGTAGTGGATCCCGCCAGCTTCAACACTCCACTAATCATCTTCCTTGAGTTGATGTATGAAAAATGCAATGAAAGGGGTAAAAGGTTATAAGGCTTTACGGGTTTTGGTAAGAAAATGAATAAACAATAGTCTTGCTTAACTTGAAGAAATAGTGAATGAGAGGGCTAATGGAACATTTGTTGCAAAGTAGCTGATTCTGCTAGCTTAAAACATCTCTACCAAGCATCTTCTTTGATTTGAGATTTTGAAAATTTTAATAAGAGGTGTAAAAGGTTAAAAAGCATGAGTTTTAGTTAGACAACATAGAAGACAGTTTAATAGATTGCTGTGAGATACATAAAAATTTAGAGAGAGAGAAAGAGAGAGAGAGAGTGGGAGATTTGGAAGGATGAATAATGACTTCTAGAGACATGATAGAGGGAATTAACAATGATAATTATAGGAGTTAGAGATGACATGTGAAGACATGAAAAAAGTTTGTTGTTACTTGTTATATGGCAAGAAGCAGTTGAATCTAAACTTCAAGCCATATCAATGGAGATGGTTGCACCATATCCACAGAAAGGGACAATATGAAATTATTAAAGAGATGTCTAAGATTATAAAAGCAATTGATCATAGGCATCCTGAAAAAATAGTAACATATAATGAGGAAGCGCTAAAAGGCGTTTCTTAGGTTGGATCGATTATGAAGGGATATGCAAAT
Source organism: Dendrobium catenatum (assembly GCF_001605985.2). Lineage (NCBI taxonomy): Eukaryota > Viridiplantae > Streptophyta > Magnoliopsida > Asparagales > Orchidaceae > Dendrobium > Dendrobium catenatum. Next base: position 879,725 of record NW_021319837.1, on the reverse strand, counting down.
ATTTCACAACAATACTAATGAGGATGAATGTTTTGCTTGCGATGAGAGCAGTGAGAAAATACATTATTGTTGGAGAATTTTGTCATCCTCAATAGATTGCATATTTTGTGATCGAGCACGACATAAGAAAGATGATATATTTTTTCGTATGATAAATATTATTACCTTATGGACTCAATAACAAAATTTTCAATTTTAATTTTTAACAGAGATTTTTTCCCATTCAATATTTGGTTGAATGAGATTTATTTTATTATGGGGTACGGATGCCCCACAAGGGTTTGCTTCTATGATTAATTACATCACAAGCATTTGATACTTGAGAAAACTCTTGATTAAATTGAAGATTTCCTTTGTTTTGAAAATCATCAAAAAATTGTTTAAAGTTTTGATTTTAAAATCCATGAAATTCTTGTTAAAGAATTTTGGTCTTTAATAATTTCAAAGAAAGAGGGATCAATTCTGATTAGATTTTTTAGAATGAGAGCCAATGGGAGGAAGAGTAGGAGTACTTGATTATGAGGGGAACTTAGAGGTAATTAAAATTATCATATGTTGAGCTTTGCATTTTATAATATATTTTTTATTTAAGTTAATTTTAATTTAGAATGTTGGGGCTTATAATCCAACCACACATGTTGGAGGAAATGCCTGGAAGGCGAGGGCTTATGAGGTGATTGAAATCAACCACTACCTCGGACACTAGAACTAAAGTGAGGTCTACAAAGAGATAGTGCTTCGAACTAAGTCTAATGAAGTGCAAGAGGCTTACAAATTACACCTCACTTGACATATAACAAGCCTGACCTCTAGATTTATTGCCCTACCTGAAAATGTTTATCAGCTAACCCATATAGGTGCTTTTTTAAAACCATGACATCCGGTCTCAATGCTTTCAAAGAGTAGGGAGATTATTTTTATTTAGAAAGTAGAGCTTACAACTTGACTTTTAGGCCAAGATGCCTGACCATGTATGGTATGCAGAATGCTGACTCACACAGATGCGGATTTTTTTTGTTATCCGATCCTTAAGTGAAGTCTTCTTTACATGAGACTTATTAGACTATGCATGATCAATTTAAATATTGGAAAACTTGGTTCCTTGAAGGGAGTTATGCATTTTTTTTTAATTAAAAATTATGAAGCCTAGATTAATTTTAGATTACTTAGCATTTTAATGCGTAGAAAAATTAGTTTTGTCCTAAAAGCCTTCCGCATTAACATGTCCTAGCCACCCCCATGCAAAAGCAAAGAAGAAACCTAAAAAACATGAATTTTCTATTCATAATCAGGTAAACATATCAAAACATGCTTATATATAAATAAAACAAAATGAATATAAATTAAAGAGTTCAAGTTATTACAATCAAATTTGACAACTGAGTTGTTTGTCATTATGCAACCTAGTCAAATATTTATTTACAAACTCTTACATGTGGGGGCCTTCAAACTTTGGCTTTTGAATGGATCTTGGGTTTTACCTTCAATGGGTACATCCTATTGACCCACCTCCTTTAATTGAACCCGACAAGTTTAACATACAACTTAAAATCTAATCAAATACATTTAGAAAATGAAAAGACTCAAAGCTGCAAAACAGTTGGTTAGAAAGCAGTTTATATAATAAACATGTCACATCCATAATTTACTTAGCACTTAAAGTGTCAAACACCTGTTTTTAACCTATTAGCCACACCTCGTAGGAGATTTAAGCAGCACCTATTATACAAGCATTTTTATTTATGATTTATTGTGTCCCCCTTTTGGACATGGCCATCTGAAAAAAAAACATGTATATATTTCTACACTATTCACTTAAGGTCATGTGTCCACGATGCAGACAATTCAAATGCAATCACAGCAAAGCATCAAACACATGAGCAAAAAAAAAAAAAAATCCTAATCCTAATATGCCTAGGGGGTTGTGCATCTAAGTGTGTGTGGTTGTGTGGCATGTTACACTATGAAACGATTTTTTTATTTTATTTTGGAATGAAGATGTTTAATCTTTATCCAATGATCGTTTCACTCTAAGTTGCTTGTGACTTAAAGATTTTATTTGGTTTTTAAATGCTTCATATTTAGGAGGGTTATGAAGAATCCTTAAGGAAACCACTGCTTGCTTTTAGGCAAACTTATTACTTATGAGTCCTAAGATACAATGATGCAACTATTCCACCTTTTGGGGTGGAATAATTGATCGTTGTTGTATCAAAGGAAATTAGGTGATTTTTAAGGACTTAAGAGTTCTCTTAGTATTTGTATAAGAGAGAAGCGTCTACCTAATAGGAAAACGTAGACATGCCTAAGGGTTATAGTTAGGTCTTTCTGAAATTCGCCAAATAGAGTAGAATGAATTTTAACAAATAAAATACTCTTAAGGGACATCTAAAGGTGTTGCATTTTAAATGTCATGAGATGAGGATTAAATGCTAAATAAAAGAATAGAGTTTTGATCTAAGAAAGATGTCCAATATGTAGTTTTTAGGCTAGATTTGGAGGATTCTCCTTTAGCTTTAGAGCTAAGAAGAGGAAAATTTACTACAATTTAGAGGTTGGAGGAAATTAGATGAAACCTCTAGCTTTGAGGCTAAGGAAATGGGTGTTACTTTTATCTTCAAAGCTAAAGAAAAAGAGAGAAGATGCCCAACATATAGCTTCTATGCCAAATGTTGGAGATTTCTCCTTAGCTTTGGAGCTAAGAATAGGGGAAATCTTCTACAACTGATAGGTTGGAGGAGAAGGAGAGAAAACCCATAGCTTTTTTTAGGCTAAGGTTGTAAATCTTTCAGAGCTTTTGGAGTCCTAAAAGGATAAATTACCCATAGTTTTGGAACTACAAGTCAAGATGCATTCATTGAATTTTTCATTTAATGATGCACGATCATCTACTTTGGATTAAGTAGATGTGGAAGGGTGAGATGTTAATGTAGATTACAAATCACAAGGGATTTTCCTTGAATTTTTGATATATTCAAAGAGAGATTCTCATTTACCCAATATAGGCTAGGAGGATGAAGGGATTTCCTATAACTTTTGGGTTCTAGAAAGAGGGATATCTCTACAATTTTGTTATGTAGAGGAATGAGAGAAAAACATACAACTTTTAAGGGTTGCAAGTTGGAGGAGTTTCTTTGAGTATTTGAAGTTCAAAGAAAGGCTACTCATTCATCCAATTTGGGTTGAGTGGATGAGAAGATGTTCTACAATTTTGGTTTGTAGAAGGTGGGAGAAGAGGACACAACTTATGGGTTGCGAATTGAAGATGCTCTTTAAACATTTGGTGTTCAAAGAGGGTGTGTCCATCAGCTAAGTGAATGGAGGTAATTATAGTTTGAATCCTATGTTTTGGAAGGATTATTCATTGGATTTATGCTCCAATGAATAAGGCAAAAGAAACTTGAAATTTGGTTCCAAGTTCAAATGATTCATGCAATGATGTATTTGAAGCTTATTAGATGCTTCAAAACAACATGCATGAGGAGGATATTTGTTGTTTTTGTGTTCCAACAAGACATGTGAGAGAACTTAAAATTTTCTTATAAGTTTCAACGTTTGTGTAATGATATTTCTTGGAGCTTAGGTGAAGCTCTGAATATCATGCAGAAGAGAGGAGGAATATTCATTTGTTGATTTTGTGTCTCAACAAATAAGGGGGAAATTTAGGATTTAGCTGTAAGCTCCAAAACCTTCGTACAATGATATTCTTAATATTTTGGGAAACTTTGATCATCATGCATGAAGGGGATAAATGAATGATTGTTGACTTTGTGCATCAACAAATATGAGATTGAGATGATTGTTTATTGATTTTGTGTTTCAACAAACAACAAAGGATGAATGACTTTGAATTTGTTTCTAAGCTTCAAGGAATCATGTAAAACAACATTTGGAACTTTGAAGAGGCTCTAAAAGTCATGCATGAAAGAATAGATAGGTGGATGTTTGTTGATTTTGTATCAACAAACAATGGGTGGATTGATTGATCATGCAATGAAACATTTGGAGCTTTGAGATGCTCCAAATTGTTCATGTATGAAAGGGAGGAACTCCCATGAAGGAACTCCTAGTATACACTAGGATTAATGCAATCTAACACTTGGAGTTTTGAGGAAACTACAAACATCATGCATGAAAGAGGGTTGTTCATTTCCTAATTTTATGTCTTAACAAATGAAAGAGTAAACCTAGGATTTGGCCCTAAGTTTAGGAGCTAATAGTGTATTGTTATGAGGATTTTGGGAAAATCTACAACATCATACTCGAAGAAGGTTGATGACAACTCTTGGGGCAATCTAAATGTAATAACCGGTTTGGCTTGGCCGGTTCAACCGAACCGGCCAGCCTTCTATTATTAGCCGCGACCCAACAGAGGGTCGCTACAGATCATTCACGCGAAACAGAGAGGGCGGCGATGGCTTCGTGCGTAAGAACAAGGTAGTTTTTTCTTTTCTCCGATTTTAGCAAGTGATTATCTTCGAGGGTAAGAAATAGTAATTCCTTTTCATTCTTATAGTTATCAGAGTGTTATTTTGGGAGAGATTGATGAACGAGAGAAACGGTCGAGAGAAAGAAGGAAAAAGGTTTGTAGAATTTTCTTCCAGATTTTTTTTGTATAAATTTCTTTCGTTTACTTCGTTTAAAGTGAACAATATATTTCTTAAAGGTAGAGGAAGAGAATTGAAGCAAAGAGAGAGAATTTTGGAAGAGGAAGAAGGATTTTTGGGAGATTTGGAAAATCCCATTGTAAGAAATTTCTATCATGAAACGATTCTTGAGTTTTATTTGATAAAGCAAATTCATGAAAACTTCATTTCTTGATGATAGAGATTTGGAGAGAGGTTCGAGGTAACACCCTTCGTCGAAGGCCTGAAAAGTTCAAAGTGGGTAATTATAATTATGAAATTCAAATTGTTGCATTATTCTTCTGCTTTCAAAGTTTTAATTAAAGACTATAATATACGAAATGTTGAAAGATTTACTGCCTAAGTAGTTGTAATTATTATTCCAATAAGAAATAAATGAATTGAATAACATATGAATGAAAAGAAAATACCGTATGTATTAAAGAAATATTGAAAAGAAACGACATATGAAATAGAATAGAAATGTTATGGTAAATGTAAAAGAAAGGAAAAAGGATATATATGAATAATTCAGGAGTTCACCCCCTTATGGTACTGGCTGGGGACGTCGTACTCGTGCACGAAAAAGGAAAAGGAAAGGCTATGGAAAAGGAAAAGGCTATGGAAATGGAAAAGGCTATGGAAATGGAAAAGGTAATCAAATGAAAAAGGTTGTACCTTAGGGTACTTTGAGACGGTGCTCCTGTGCAAAGCAATTGGAAAGAAAAGAAATATGAATGAAACATTAAAGTTATAAAATGTTTTAAATTGTTTGGAAAGAAATTATCTAGAGATGTAAATTATTGAAAAGAACGAATTAATATTAAGAAATAACACGATGCCTATTAAAGAATAATAATAATGATTATTAAATAGTTACCCACTGAGTTTACTTAGTAAACTCAAACCACAAGTTTAAATGTTTCATGTAATTCCAAAGAAAAGAAATGGCTGAAAGAGAAGAACATGTTTATAGAAGGCGACGTGCAAATGACAACAGGTAATTTTTCTTTTGTGTTTAGTGGCTCTTTAGTACAAATGAAGTAGTATTGTTTAAGAAATTTTATCGTCCGACTTTCGTACCCGCCTCATTAGATCGTGCATCCGGGCCGGGTCGTGAAACTAAAACTAATGTAATACAACAATTGGAGCCTTGAGGATGCGCCAACTGTCATGCAAGAGGGACATGGACATGAGGGAGAGAACTCACTATTCCTCTACGAATGTTTGGATTCATCTGGAGAAGGGAAAGGTTGATTTCCTAATGCTTTGGGGAGATTTCTAAACTAATTTTGTTATGATTAAGAAATTTGGAGGCTTAGTTATCCTAGAGAGAGATATAGGAAACATGATTTGGACTCATGTTAAGGTAGGAAAATATGTCTAAGGCTTTAGGAAAAACTCTAATCAATTTAGTTATCCTAGTGAGAACATCCATGACTAAAGCAAAAAGATATAGGCTTAAAATTGATCATTGATGTAATCCAACTGAAATAGAAAAATACTTGGTCAAACCACCTTGTGTTTGAACACAAGTAACACCTTCTGCATAAATATCCTTAACGACTTGAATATAAGCATTATTAACCCCTTTCTTATGTAAAACTCTCCATAACACTTATCTTGGAACTTTATCATCTGTTTTCTCTAAATCAATAAAAATCATATGTAGATTCTCCTTATTCTCTCTATACTTCTCCATTAAACCTCTCAATAAATGTGTAACTTCCATAATAAACCTACTTGGCATGAATCCAAATTAATTTTGAGAAACATTAGTGTCACGTTGGAACCTATGATCCAGAACTCTCTTCCATAGTTTTAAAGCATGGCACATTAACTTAATTCCTATATAATTTGCAGAATCTTGCGCATCACCTTTATTTTTAAAAATAGGAATCAACACACTCATTCTCCACTCATCTGACATCTTTTTAGTCTTCAAAATAATTGTAAAATGTTTAGTAAATCAAGAAATTCCTTCATCTCCTAAGCATTTCCACACTTCTATTGAAATATCATCAGATCCAATAGCTTTTTGACACTTCATTTTTTTTAAAGCATCTTTAACTTTAGTTTTACTAATACGCCGATAAAAATAAAAATATTTATTTTCATTTAGGGTGCTAAGGTCACTAAAGTCAATTACATTATCATAATCTTCATTGAAAAGTTTAGCAAAATATCTCATCCACCTTTATTGAATATCCTCTTCTAATAAAAGCACTTTTTGATCTTCATCTTTAATACACTTCACTTGAACTAAATTCTTACTAATGTCTCTTTGTTTAGCTAACTTATACATATATCTTTCGCCCTCTTTAATATCTAATATATTATATAAATTATTAAAAACTAAAATCTTTGCATTGCAAATTGATTTCTTATTCCTTATAGGCCTCTTTATATCTTTTCCAATTATCAGAGCTTTCACAGTTGAACTAAATTTTATAACAAATTTTCTTATTTTTTATCTTTTCATGCACATTTTAATTCCACCACCAACTTTTTATTATTATTTGTAGCTTGTCCCTTTGATACTCCAATTACATCTTTTGCAACATTCTTAATATCACTAACTATCTTTTTCCACATAAAATTAGAATTCTTATGCACAGACAAAATCTTAAGATCTAGAATCTTATTTTAAAAAATATTTTTGTTAATATTCTTAAAATGCCCCCATATAACCTAGAACAATGATTTACTTTATTTTTAATATTCCTCCCATTTATCTTATAGTTTAAAACTGAGAAGTGATGTTGAGTACATAAATTTTCACTAGCTACTTTTCCCCCTTTATCTTTTTCTCACACTTATGCAATTGCAAAATATAATCATATTATTTTTCCTAAAAGCAATTAACGATCATCTACCTTCTTTTTTTCCCAATTATTCACTCCGATATTTGTGGTCTTTCTAAATCCCCATCTTTTTTTTAGCGATAGGATTTTTTACCATCATAAATGATTACACTTGGATGATATAGGTTTATTTTATCAAAGAAAACTTTGATGTTGCCATTTTCTCTTCATTTCTATTATCATGATATAAAAATAATTTCATGCTGACATTAAGGTTCAAATTGATAATGCTCATAATTATTTTAATTACACTACCTATTTTTTTATAGAAAGAATGTATCATCCACCATTTCTTATATCCCAACACTCAAACAAAATTGAGTGACAAAAAGAAAAAAACCATCATATTCTTAAGTCCCAGGAATTTATTTTCCCAAATCTAAGTATAGAAAGATACTAGGAAAAGTAGTTCTAATTGTCATATACTTAATTAATAAAACACTCTCAAGAGTAATTGATTTCATATTTTTTCTAAATTATTTGGCTGAATTTTTCCATACAAATAACTTATGCTAAAAAATTCCTCCAAAGGTTATTGCGTGTATTGCTTATGAACAAATACATAAACAACACAGGAATAAATTTGATCATTGAGCTTTCAAATATATCCTTATTTGATATTCCTCCACTCAAAAAGGTTAAGTGTTATTGTTGAAACTTTCTTTATTTTCAAAGATGTTAAATTTGATAAAAAATAAAGTTTTTAATCGAATTCATCTTCAGGAGGAGAACTCGTAATTGGATGATAAATTTGATGAAATATCTATATTTAATCTTGACATTTGAACAACACAAATTAAAAAAAATCTGAACACTATTCTCTGACAAGTCTATTAAAGAATGAACAAGCCTAATCAAAATCTTCAACAAGCTTAAGACTTGCAATTGTTATCGCATAACAATGATCAACATATCACTATATATTTTCCTCTATAGTCCATCTCCTAATACACATCTTAAATTTTTATTCTATATATAACGTATTTTTACAAATATCAGCTCTAATTTTATTACACTAGCACAAGTTTAATTTGAGGCACTTAAAAACAAGAATTGGTGAATGTCATATGTTGACCTCCGGATCGAAGCTAAAAGAAAAAAAAAAATGTATAATAGAACATACCTTATCCAAGGGATCCACGAATTCAGCCAGAAATCCCGTCGAAATCACTGTACACGCGGCGCCGTTCGCATCTATTCCCGCAAATATGGCGGAGATTGTTGAACTATCAAAGGGAAGAAAATAATAGGGTGCAAATGGTTTTTTCTATAAAATGTAGAGATTATGAAATTTTCAAATGGTATAAAACGAGTTTGATAGTCAGAGTATATATTCAATCTTATAAAATTGACCATCAAGAATATTTCTCTCCTATGGGAAAAGTGAATATAGTGCCAAAGAGTCTCACCTTCAAGCTTCTTACAGAATCCTTATATAACTTAAATCAAATGCTAGTGAATGAGTTATCTATAAAAAGCAAGATATTTTATAATTTGAAGGGTATATTGATGATGACTGTGTAAGATCACTAGTTGATAGAAGATCTATGATAAGATACTACATAATCTTGTGAGGAAATCTTATAACATGGGGGAGCAAGAAATAACATGTTCTAAGATCTAGCAAAATTGAAAATAGAACCATTGCATAATGAATCTATGAGCTTTTCTAGATCAAAGCTATTTTGAAAGATTTGAAAAATTAAATTTCAAGGGCTAGTGAAGATATGTAGTGATGATAAATTTGTTATCATCAATTCTCATAATTCAATACAATATGATTATACCAAGGTTGTAGAGGTGGATATATATATATTTCATTAAAAAATAAAATGAAATGTTGGTTGATTTGCACTCTATATGTACAAATGAAAAATCAACTTATAAATATTCTCGCCAAAAGACTCTACAATCCCCCAACAATAATTATAACAACAACAACATCAAGCCTTTATCCCATTACGTGGGGTTGGCTACATGAATCATTTTTCTTCATTGTTTCCTGATAGTAGTTAAATTCTCATTTAAATCTAATAAAAAGTCATTTCTAATATTTTCTAATCATGTATTTTTAGGTTTACCTCTAACTTTCTTAACAGATGCCAAATCCAATACATTTGCTCTCCTAATCGGGTCATTAGAAGGCCGACATTTTATATGACTAAACCATCTAAGACGACTCTCTTTAATCTTATCTATCACTGGAGCACTCCAACATTTTCATTTATATATTTGTTTCGCATTCTGTCTATCGAAGTGTAGCCATTCACCACATGAGTATCCTCATATTTGCAACACCTAATTTAATTTTATGTTTCTCTTTTAATGACCAACATTTTGCGCCATAAAACATTGCAAGTCTCACCATCATCTTATAAAATTTTACCTTGAGGGGTGTTTTTTTATCACACAATAGGCCTTAATGCATTCCTCCATTTCAACCAGCCAACTTGAATTCTACTAATAATATCTCCAACTATTTCACCCTCACTTTGAAACAATATGTCTAAGATATCTAAAACATATACTCTTATTAATGACTTAATCATCCAAAGTCACAATCCCCTCACTAGATCTATTACTACTAAAACTACATTCCATGTATTCGATTTTAAATCTACTCAAACCAGAACTTTAGACTCTAAGGTTGATCTCCATAATTCAAATTTACTTTCAGCTCCCTCTCTATTCTTATCAACAAGAAGAATATCATCAGTAAAAAGCATACACCAGGGTACATCCTCTTGCAAATGTCTAGTAAGAACATTCATGACTAAAGCAAAAAATATGGGCTTAAAGTTGATACTTGATCCACTTGAAATAGAAAAATACCTGGTCAAACAACGTTATGTTTAAACACAGGTAATGGCTCCTGCATACATATCATCATGATAGGAAATACTTGAGTTCGCAAGTAACCCTAAGGCAATACTTGAGTTCGCAAGCAATCCTAACCCAAATCGATAAGCAAACAACAGCAAAACTGCTGTCCATAATAGGAAAACAACAAATCCGCAAGAAAAATTGAGAGGAAACTCAAGTAGAGACTTGTATTCAGCTAGACGATGAAGTAAAATAGCAAAGATACAATTGTTCTTCAATCCGAGAGGAAGAACAACTCTCTAAATCTCCGGCAACGCCAAGAGCCCAAAGCGAAGAACCCTAGATCTTAACAATTCAAATTCAAGATAAAAACCTAATTCTCTCATTACTCCCTAATTAAGGCTAAAAGAAGGATACAAATTCCCTAAACACCCTTCTAATTTAAAATCTCTCTCTAAACAAAGTGTTTAACGCATGCCTGGGCCCACCAAATCTTCCACCCCCCTCTGCCTGGTTCCGCCGGCACTGGGCCGCCGGGTGTAGAACCTGACCGGTCCAACCAGGACCGGTCTAGCCGGTCCCTTCTAGGCCGGCGTAATATTACTCCCCTCCCAAAGATTCACCTTGTCCGCAAGGTGAAAGTACGGGAACTGCTGCTTTACAATCTCATAGGGCTCCCAAGTGGCCTCGTAGTCAGGGAGATCCTTTCATTTGATCAACATCTCTTTGTTTCCCTTTTTATCCAACCTTACCCCTTCCAGTTTCACGGGTTCCATGACCACCTCCAAATCCTCTGTCAATGATGATGGAAATTCAGCACTAGCTGCATGATCTCCTAGTGCTCTCCTAAGCCGTGACACATGAAACATCGGGTGTATGGTAGTGGAGGAGGGTAACTTCAGACGATACGCCACTGCTCCAATCTTCTCCAAGATCTTATAGGGACCAAAGTACCTCGGGGCCAATTTCTCATTCCTCCTGTTAGCCACTAATTTTTGCCTGTAGGGCCTTAGCTTCAAGTATAACATCTCCCCCACTTCATATCGTATGTCTCTCTTGTGTATATCTACTTGCTTCTTCATGAATTGTTGTGCTATTCCCAGATGTTTCTTCAACTCCTCCAATTCCTGGTCTCTTTCCTATAGTTATTATTCAACTGAAGAGATAGGTGTACTTCCTCTCCCATAGTGCACTAGGTGTGGGGGGCCTCTCCCATACAACACTTTGAATGGGGTCACTGAGAAGCATAATGGTATGATGTATTGTACCAGTACTCAGCCCATGGCAGCTACTTTGCCTATATTCACGGGGTTTCATAAGCAAAACACCGCAAATAGGTCTCCAGACTCCTTTTCACCACCTCGGTTTGCCCATTTGTCTGTGGGTGGTAGGCGGTGCTCCTCTTAAGGATAGTGCCCTACATCCTGAACAACTCCCTCTAGAACTGGCTAAGGAATACTTTGTCTCGATCAGACACAATCGATTCAGGAAGCCCATGCAGTCTCACAACCTCCCTGATAAATGCTGTTGGTACTGACATTGCGGTGTAAGGATGTCCTAAGAGGATGAAGTGTGCATATTTGCTAAATTTGTCAACCACCACCATAATGACCTTGAATCCTTTTGATTTTAGTAAACTGTCGATGAAATCCATTGACACTTTCTCCCAAACTTTGTTTAGAAGTGTCAATAGTTGTAGTAATCCTCCTAGAGCCATGGCCATGTATTTATTTTAGCACACCTCACACCTCGCCACCATCTCCTCAACATCTTTATGCATTCCCTTCCAGTAGAGATCCGCTGCCAGCCTCCTGTATGTCTTATGAACTCCTGAATGGCTTCCAGCTGCGCTGCCATGGAGCTCCTGCAACAAGTGGGGAATATGTATGGAGGTTCGTGGCATTACAAACCTCCCTTGATACAATAGTCTCTCCCCCTCAATGCAGTAAACAGGATGGCTACTCTTGTCTTTCCTCAAGTCTTCCCTGATCTTTCTTAGTTCTTCTCTCAGCATGCTTTCTTTCTTGATGACCCCCCAGTCGACCATCAGGGGTGCAGACATAGCCAACTTCTGGAGCTCCCCCACACACCTGGACAAAGCGTCAGCTGCTTTATTTTCCAAGCCTGACCTGTACTGGATCTCAAAATCATAGCCTAATAGTTTGGATAGCCATCGCTGATGCTCCTCAGTTACCATTCTTTGCTCCAAGAGGTACTTTAAGCTCCTCTGATCAGTCCGAATGATGAAGTGTCGACCCAAAAGATAGGGGGGCCAGTTCTGAATGGCCAAGACAATGGCCATCGCTCCCTCTCGTACACTGACTTCAGTCTTGCCCTGGTTGATAGCACTTGACTGAAGTATGCTATAGGCCCGTGGTTCTGCATCAACATAGCCCCCAACCCATATCCTGATGTATCGGTCTCTATTATAAAGACCTGAGTAAAGTCTAGAAGAGCTAGAACAGGAACAGTGGTCATGTCTTCCATTAACCTCTCGAAGGCCTCGGTTGCTGCCTCTCCCCATGAACAATTGTCTTTCTTCAGCTGCTTAGTCAGAGGCCATGCAATGGTACCGTACCCCTTCACAAATTTTCTGTAATACCTAGTAAATCCTAGGAAACCCCTCAACTCTCTTATGTTCCTAGGCAGTGGCCATTTCTGTATTGCCTCAATTTTAGTTTGATTCCCAGCCACTCCTTGGGATACCACATGTCTCAAGTACTCCACACTTGCCTGAGTAGAGCTGCACTTCTTCAGGTTGGCTTTCAGCTGATGCTCCTGAAGCACTTCTAAGACCACTCTCAAATGTTCTAAGTGCTCCATGGTCTTGTTGTACACCAGGATGTTATAAAAAAAGATTAGGACAAACTTCTTGAGGTCTTGCTTGAATACCCTGTTCATCAAAGATTGAAAAGTTATAGGAACGTTAGTCAATCCAAAGGGCATTACCAAAAATTTATAATGCCCCTCATCTGTCCTGAATGATGTTTTTGGAACGTCGGCCTCCCTCATTCTTATCTGGTGGTATTCGGATTTTAAGTCCAACTTGGAAAACATCACTACCCCATATAACTCATCCAAGAGCTCATCAATCACCAGAATTGAGAACTTGTCTGGTGCAGTGCCCCTATTCAAATCTCTATAATCTACATAAAATCTCCAACTCCCATCATTCTTCTTGACCAGGAGAACTGGACTAGAAAAAGGGCTAACTCTATGTCTGATAATCCCCGCCTCCAGCATTTCTCGAATCAGCTTCTCAATCTCATCTTTCTGAATCTGTGGGTAATGGTAAGGGCAGACACTGATCGGTGTCTCTCCTTCTTTCAAAGTAATGACGTGCTCCAACTCCCTCTGAGGAGGTAAACATTAGGGAGGTTGAAAACCTCGCTAAATTGGTCTATGAGCGGCTGCACTGAAGACGGAACATTGCCTTCTTCCTCTAGTCTGATCCTTTCCAAGCGGTGTCACTCCACCAAGTAGCCTCCTCCCTCCTCCTAAATGGTTATGATTAGAGATTTGATAGAAACCTCAGCCTTGGTCAGCCCAACATCACCCTGAATCATCATCCTTTCCCCCATCACCAGCTCCATCCTCAGTGTACCCCAATTGATCTTGGTCTCCCCCAATATCTGCAACCACGTCATCCCCAGGATAACATCAGTACTTCCCAATTTCAAGAGAAGTCCTCCCTCACCTGGAGCCCCTGAATCTTCAGCACTACCCCTCTACAAACTCATCTGCCCATTTTCACCTTTCCCGTGCCCATCATCACCCCATAGCCCTATATCCACTAACTCCATCCCCAACAACTCAATGATCTGGGTGGAGATGAAATTGTGGGTTGCCCCACTGTCAATCAACACCACCACCTCGCGGTCATCTAACTCGCCTTTCACTTTCATAGAGTGACTCGGAGTGAATCCCACTATAAAGTTTAGAGAGACTTCTGTCACATCCAGCTGCAACTTCTCCTCCTCCTGCTCTTCAGATCTGCTCCCACCTCCATCGTCTTCCTGTTCTTCACAGACAAGGAGAACTTGAAGAGTTCGGTCCTTGCACCTATGCCTCGGCATGTACTTCTCATCACATCTGAAGTACAACCCCTTTGCCCTCTTATCTTGCATCTCCTTCTCTGTCAACTTTTTGAATTGTCCCCCCTTCCCCCCTTCAGTTTTCTCCTTTGGTGCTTCCTTCAGACCTTCTGGCACCGCCCCTTTTGATGGTAAGAATGTGGTAGTCATCTTGTATGATCCCCCTGAATAGTTCCCTCGAGCTCCTCTTTCTGATTTCTTCTTATCTTCCACCAACTGCGCCAGCTCCATAGCATTCCCTAAGTTCCTCGGCTCCAGCACTCTGACTGTTGTTCGTATCTCCGGTTTTAGCCCCTTCATGAATTTCCCTTCTAGGGCTAACTCTGAAATGTGATTCAATCTGTTAGCCAAGTACTCGAACTTGTCTCGGTAGTCTGCCACAGTCCCCTCCTGAGTCAAAGCAAAGAATTGCTCATAGAAGTCTCCTCCCCCATCGGCTCGAAAATGCTCCAATAAGCAATCTTTGAACTCTTTCCAGCTCCGTATGGGCTCCCTCCTGTCACGCCATTGATACTAGGCCAAGGCATTTCCTTCCAAACACATTCCTTTCGCTGTCAGCTTCTCTTCCTCTGTCAACCCATTGACAGCGAAGTAACGCTCCACCTTGTAGATCCAGCCATGTCTATTTTCACCCTCAAAGATGGACATCTTTAACTTCCTCACCCGTGGGTCTCCCCCGTGTCCCCTAAATCCTCCATAACCTCCCTTTCCTCGAAGAGGAGGTGTTTCCCAACTGTCACGATATTCCCTCCAGTGATTATACCCGAACCCTTCATCATATTCCCCTCTTCTCCCCTCAAAATCAGCACCCCGACGATGAAATTCTTCCCTTCTCCCAATGAAATCAGCACCTCTTCGGTCATTTCCCAAACTCATCTCCTCTCTATAAAGTGGCTCTATAGGTGGCATGTCGTCCTCCCCCTCAATGACCTCCACTTCCGGATTTCTCCTCCCCCTAAACGGGTTTGGATTTCCCCCTACACCATGGTCTCCGGTGGTCTCTCTTGCTTCCGATGTCGTATGATTTGTCTTCAACTCCAACATTTTCTTCAACATTTCATCCACAACCGCGAATTTCCCTTATATTCTTTCATTGTTGGAGGTGATTTGAGTTTGAAAGTCAAAGAACTTTCCCTCCAAATCTGATTTTAGTTGACCGATATTGCCTTCCAAGTCCTCTTCCTTCTTCCCGGCCATCTAACTTCCCAAGAATCACGAAGATCTTCTTTCGGCAAAAAATAAAAAATATCCCGCTGAAATTTCAGGATTTCAGCCGCCGACGGTCCCAAATCGATGCTCTAATACCAATTTGATAGGAATTACTTGAGTTCAAAAGTAACCCTAAGGTAATACTTGAGTTTGCAAGCAATCCTAACCCAAATCGATAAGCAAACAATAGCAAAACTGTTGTCCACAGCAGGAAAACAGAAAATCCGCAAGAAAAACTGAGAGGAAACTCAAGTAGAGACTTGTATTCCGCTAGACGATGAAGTAAAATAGCAAAAATACAATTGCTCTTCAATCCAAGTTGAAGAACAACTCTTCAAATCTCTAGCAACGCCAAGAGCCCAAAGCAAAGAACCCTAGATCTCAAATTACAATTCAAATTCAAGATAAAAACCTAATTCTCTAATTACTCCCTAATTATGGCTAATGAAAGGATACAAATTCCTTAAACACACTTCTAATTCAAAATTTCTTCCAAACAAAGTGTTTAACGCCTGGCATTGGGCCGCCGGGTGTAGAACCCGACCAGTCCAGCCGGCCCCTTCTGGGCCAGCGTAACACGTTCATGACTTGAATATAAATATTATTAACTCCTTTTTTAGAACTCTCTAGAGCACTTTTTTGAAACTTTATCATATGCTTTATCTAAATCAATAAGTATCATATGTAGATTCTCCTTATTATCTTTATACTTTTCCATCAAACCTCTTCACTTGATCTTCATCCTTAATGCACTTCACTTGAATTAAATCCTTATAGGAAATGTCCTAGCATTAACACAATGTAATAATGGATTCATGTCATGATTAGTTGACAAGTTTTGTGGTGGTTGTTGTCTGTTTAATTCAACCTTCCATTTTTTCTCATTCAGGACTTGAGACCTGGCAACGACAATTTTAGACTCTACCTCCTCCCGCGCCGCCGCGCGCTGGAATGATATATTTATATCATTTGGTTTTAGGGGGGTGTGTTGAATGACCGAGAACCCACAAAATCACCATTCCTAGATTCCTTTATCCTTTCAATTATATATTCAACTGGGTTCAATCTCATCATGTAGCGGGATTGATGGGTTTAACTTACCATTTTTAACATTTTTTAATCATTATATTCATTTTTTTTATCAAGTTTTTTCGAGTACATAATAAAGAATAAGAATCTCCTTTTCAGGAAATTTTTTTATAGTTTTGTTTTTCCAAAAGTTGTCACCAACTCACCATTCTATTTGACTTCAATTTTCTTGCTATTATTTTAGAATTTATTTATGAGAAAAAACTTTTAAAAAATAAATTGCTCGAGCGTGGTAGCTGGAAGAAAACTTATTTTTGAAGGAAAAGTCTATAAACCCACAACCACCTAAAAAATATTTTTCTCTCAAGAATTCTATAATTATTCTTACAGATTGCTGCAATCATCCCAAATGAACCCTAAAGTAATTATATGTGTCATGACTATTCATTTTGCAATGATGGAAATAAATGGGAAGACCTTTGATTACGACTTTTTGCCAATATACGTTAAAATTAATAACTATAACTATCCAAACTTTTTTTTCTAAAAAAGGTCCGCAACATCATCTACAAGAAGCCTAGCAGTTGATGTTTTTTGTAAAGCAGCAGTCGCAGCATCTACTTTAAGGGTTTATCCAAAGACCAATCTTAAAGAATATGGGATAACATAATTGATTTTGTTAATTCTGATTCTTGGAAAAGAAATACTGGTAAGAAAGATTGGGGATTGTTTCTTGACATTAAACTATGGTGCCCGTTTGAGCAATCAAAGTTAGAATGAATTAACATGATAAGATCTTTCAGTTAAAATGGGCATGTTTTCTTCATCCAATTAGAATATGGAAAAAATCCAGCAAGCCAAGTTTGAAAAAACCAACTAAACATATAGTGCAAAAAGAATGTTTCATATCCTCGAGCTGGGACAATTTTAATTGAGATTTCCCCACTAGAGTGAATTCAGATGGTTTTGCTAAGTATCAGTGGCAGTCATCATCTTTCAAGAAGAAAGCATTAACTCTGAAGGAGAGAATTTGATATTAATTGGTGGAGATGAAGCATTCTTGCTAAAGCTTTTGAAAAAAGATTTGCAAGAAGCATGCAATTTAGATGGTAACTTTTTTCCTGGAAGGATTCGCTACCGGTGTAAATCACGATCCATGGAAAAGATGGAGGGAGTGGGTGTCAGATGGTTTAGGTGGGACACATTAGATGCCTTCAAATTCGCAGACCTAGAGGGAGTGGGAGACATAGTGAGAGTGCTGAATGTTAGCACGTCATGACATAGATTGGTTTCCATATGATTTCTATGCCTTGTTGGCTGGATTAATTGATCCATGCTGTTTCGTTTGCTCTTTAACCTTGTAAAACTGTAGTCTGTATCGTGGCTGCTGTTCAGTATCACTAAAGTAGTTGCATTCAAGGTCTGAGTGTTTTTTTAACATTAAAATTTTTTTATTGCTTGTATTCATGATTTAGGTTCTTGTTGACATGATTCGTGTGCCTGGTTGGGCTTTTGAAGCTGCTGGACAGGAACTGAGAGGAATGAGCCAAGAAACCACATATCACCCAGGACTTTATTTAACAGCTGCCCAGGTATTTGCTATTATTTATAGCTAACTAATTCATGCCTTTCCTCACCAATTCATGAAATATGGTCTTTCATATGATTTGTGCTGCTAATTTTTTTCTAACCTGATATGTACCTACCTACTTTCACACAAAATTCTAACTAACGAGCTTTCTCTTTGTTTTCTCCCATTTTCTATATCTCCGGTGGAAATAATATCCTTTTCTATCGTTTATGTTGTTTTTTTTTTCCTCTTATTGACCATGAAAACTCAAGGACACAGGTAGCCCCTGTAAAGCATGCATTATAAGCTAACCAGAAATACATTGATTTATTCTGTAGATATCTGAATTTGTTCAATAAAGGCTCAGATGGCTTTCTTTTTTTCGTTTTGTGTTTTAACCTTCATATATTACCTGCTTCCTAATACATGTGCATTTGAAAGCCTCAAATATATGTTTTTGTTACTGTATGTTTCGGCCATTGTGTTCCCTGAAAAGACCACTCACCTACGACAACATACCCTTGATGTCAAAAAGCAGTATGTTCATAAAAGTGATTTTTTTACGTCTCAGTGTTATTCTTTTCACTGCTGCTATTGATTGATTGATGACGTTCATCTAGTAGGGGCCTAACTCTGCCATTTGCATTTTTAATAGAGAGAGGCTGTTGAGGCACTTATTCAGGAACTTCCAAAGTTCAGGCTTAAGGCAGTTCCGACAGATTGCAGCGAATGCCCTATCTGCCTTGAAGAATTTCGGTTGGGGAGTGAGGTAAGGTCTCTCTAAAATGATTCCTGCGAAGTTATTTATTTGTTCGCATTTAGTATTTGATGCGGATGAGCCAAGTCTTACGCATTCATTGGCTTTGTAAAGGATATTTGCACGATATTCATATGCATCTTTTGCTGCACCATCACTATTTTATGAATGGCTTGTAAGGGTCTTCACATCAGTGGATCGTACGCATTAATTTATTTATCGTATGAATTGTATGCATTGGTGATCAACCTAAGTCGTCTTATGTAGTATATGCTCATTTAATTTGATTTTTTTATTTTTTTTGAATAAAAGGATTGTGCAGTTTATGCGTTAAACTAACATCGATTGTGATAAACTGTTCCATTTCTGTAAAAGATTTTTTATCACGGAAGTGGTCTATAACATTATGCGGGTTAAAAAAACTTTATGTATTGCAAACAAAGTAACCCTTGGTGGTGACAAAGGAGGGCGGTAATACCTTCAGAGCATTGTAGTGCTAGAAAACTGTTAAAAATTAATAAGTAATAACATTTCCTGCGCTAGTGTGATTTTTGCTAAAGTGGATCATTGGTGGGCTTCACAACAGAATTGATCATCGCCATCAACTGTGTTTATGGATCATGATTGATGTGCATCCCTAACTTTTTATCTTTACCTACAACTTGACCAATGTAAGTGTGATCTTTTTAATGAGTCTGTGGAGTTATATGAACAATCGCTCTATAACTGAGACAAAAACTTCATTATCGTAAGTACCGCATAAGCAAAACTTTATCCCCGTTATTACAGCTAAAGTGGAAAAGCCGATGCTGTAAAAACTCTTTTTGACCTTTTCCTTGCAGGTACGGGGACTCCCATGCGCCCACAACTTCCATGTGGAATGTATTGACCAATGGTTAAGGCTAAATGTGAGGTGCCCTAGGTGTAGATGCTCAGTTTTCCCCAATTTGGACTTGAGTGCCCTCTCAAACCTTCGTTCTGAATCGGAAAGACCATCAGCTAGCGAGGAGTTGATAGCAGCTACTCGCTTTGTAAGAGCATCACAGCCTGCTGGTCAGAGCTATCTGCTCCGATTGCAAGGACTGCTGCGCCCTGTAGGCGCTGAGGGTTCTGTTGGTGGTGGAAGGGCAGTTGATCATGGTGCCAGCGTGGTGGACAGTGGTGTGCCTCCAGTCGTTGTTTCAGAAGGTACAGAAACCATCACTGATGATCCCAATCTGCTTCATGTTGTGGTCGATCAGAGTTCCTCAACTTGAACATTAGCGTTCTGTAACTCCATTTTTTTTATATCTACATCCTGAACGCTGGATGTGTGATATTTGTTAGAGTTTCTGTCATGCTCACCAGCTCCTAGAGCAAGGCATGTTTTCATGTGTGAGCGCAGCTCTGGAGGCTGCTGAGGATCACACTTCACGCTTATTTCTTCATGTTTGTATTTCTACATGTGGAAGTTGTATAAGAAATAATTTGGCAATGGAAGAAGATATGTTCCTTCTTGATAGAGTAGCACCTTGCAATATCTTTTCTATAACTGCCACCTGTGTGTTCACAGATTGTGAACTAATCCAGATGGAACATTCAAAGGCACAGGGTGTTATGTTTCAAATTTGAAGTGAACAATGGTCTGACAAACTGTTTAGGGAGTAATGTCATACTTCATATAACAAAATAAATTACGGCATTTCCTTGTAATTGAGTGCATGCGATCTCAAATGGTATCAAATATTCATATAATTTCAAATATAAATTTTTGGGATCATAATAGCAATGCAATAATTATACATATTCTGATGTATAGCACACACTCACGAATTTGATATTAAGAGAGATCTGTGAATTAGCTGTAGTGTTCGACTCGAGGTGAATTTGCTGGTCGGTGAACTTTTTCTATTCGACATTTGGCCTCTTCGGAAATGCTCGAGATAGGCGCTGGGACATTGACCATACTCAAGTGGTTGCTTGAACAACTCTTTTGGCTTACATTAATGTATGCAGAAAGTTGATGGCTTTTGATCGTGATTTTTCATTGCCATATTATTGTATAATTTATTTGAAAAGATTCAAATTTTTTGAAGTTATTGGCTTTGGTATTTCATTATCTTGAGTTATTTGTCAAAATATATTATTTATCTTAAGAGTTTATCAATATAAAAATGAAGGGATGTTTTTATTGGTTTTCATTGAGCCTATTTAGTAGTGATGTATATTTATGCTTGTTGCATGTTGGAACATTCATGATGCTTGAGAAATAGAGATTTTAATGTTCTAGTTTGTATAAAGATCCAACAAACATATAGATAAAAGAGAGGGGTGCAATGATATAATATTTTTTACATGAGAAGTTCTAAAAATGGGAAAAATCATAGGTCTCGCTCTGTTGAAATAATTTCATAAATATTTGTCGTTAATTACAAATGATGTCTCTCCTTAGGGGAAGGCGGTGGCACAATGTAGAAAATGTAGAAAATATATATCACATATAAAATACATTACATGGTTGGATTTGAAAGAATCCAATTGCATGAGGGTTGTTCTTAAGACATTGTTGGTATATTTGCTTGGTTGGCAGGATTATTGTCAGGTGATGGTGGTTGAATCGATCGTCGTTGGGTGATGATAGTCTGAGGGACATAGTCGGGCTTCGGTGGGTAGAGGGATTGTAATTTGGCTAATAGTGGTTAAAAAGATCATAGTCGAATGTTGGTGGTCAGATAGATTGTAGTTAGGTGACAATGTTCAGAGGACTATAATTAGACAACAGTGGACGAAGGACAGTAGCTAGGTGAGGGAGGTCGGAGGGACTATAGTTGGGTAACGGTGGTCAAAGAGATGGTAGTCAGGCTACGGTTTTTCAAGGACCATATTAGGTGGGTGATAGAGGACAAAAGGATCGTAGTTGAGTGGTGAGGGTTCGATGATCATAGTCGGGTTATGGTGGTCTGAGGACCATAGTCAACAGGGCGATCGAGGGAAGAAATATTGTAGTTGGCAATGATAGTCGAATGGACCATAGCTCAATGATGATAGTAAGAAGGACCATAGTTTAGCAACGATTGTTTGAGGATTGAAGTCGGGTGACGGTAATTTTAGGTCCGCAGTAGGTGGGTAACCGAAGTTGGAAGGATCGTAGTCGGGCAATAGTAGTCCGAGGGCCGTAGTCGATCGATGGTGGTTCAAGTTCCATAGTCGAGTGATAGGGGTTTGAAAACCATGGTCGATAGAAAATCCAATACAAGTGACCAGGAGATGAAAAATCTATTAGTACTAGCTAGGGAGCGAGTTGGCAGCAATGTCCAAATGGATGGGTAATGATGATGGCAGGGTGACGTAGTGACAAGGTTGAGGTCCAACGATGATAATTAGATGGACTTTCGATAGTAATTTGTGGGTGAAAGTTTGGTGGCTACGATCGAGCTGTGACGGTTCTTCGATGGTGGTGCTCGGGTGGGGCTATGGGATTCTTCAAACCTCAAAGCTCTTTTGAATCTCTAGGTCCAAGCCTTCCTTTCATGCAAGTAGTTGGGCCCTATTTATAAATTTTTGTGAGTGTCACGTTCTATAAATATAGAGAAAATCTGGAGCAAAATTCGTGGCACTCTATCATACACCATGTATTGATTCCATTAAATATAAACAATTTCTTCAATATTTATGTGCCTAAATGGTGTTGGAATAATGCAATCTTAGGCTTATTGGATTTTTCTTGTCATGCCGCTCCATTCGACTATAAACATGCAAATATTGGAGATAATTTGATTTTCCATTTAATGTCCCGAAGCTTTTAATGTGCTTCAAGCCCTTGATTTGAGCCCATTGAGATCATATTGGATATATTTTGGCATCGTTGGTTTCAACTCATTGAAACATTCAATTTGGTTATAAGTTTACAGAAAGTGGAGTTCAGATAGTCCCAAATTTAAATAAGAAGCTTTTAATTCGAATATGCCTCAAGATTCATGCAAAGTTAAGGCAATTTTAAGTGACATACAAGTTTTCCCCTATTTTCAAATGTTTAAGCCCTCACATTCCAAAAATATGTGTGTACGACCTTTAAAATATTTGTGATGTGAAATTATAATTTAAAAAATTACAAAGAAAGACTTTTCCTTGGATGTCAACATGGACATCTTCTAAGGCTCATGAACTAAATAAAATATCCATAATTATAATTATAACATTCCATGAAGTCCGAACATTAATCAAAGCAAACATTTTAGGAAAATTTTGCAATAAAGAAAAAAATTAATTTATGTCCAAAAAATTCAAAATATTTCTTAAAATGTGAAATATTTATACTAATAATATTTATATATTTAAATTAAATATTTTTCCTTTTTTATTTATTAAAGATTATAAAATTATTAATTAATTGCATTTTATATTATGAATAATTTATAAAAATTCTCAAAATTTTAAGAGAAAAATTTTCAATACTTGTGCTCTCCTAGATCTAAAATAATTGCCGTTTTTGTTCGAAAGTTTCTTGTTAAGTAAAAATCATGTTCATTTTAATTATCTTAAATTTTAGTAAAAAACTTGTGCTTTAGTTGATGTCATGCACAAATTTCTACTCTCTGAGGTGTGTTGAGGCCCTCAGGAACTTAAGACCTGGATGTGCGCCAGAGTCCCTAACGTGAAGGAAAGTCATCTTTCAAGCGAGCTCTTCTCCTTATCCTTCGTCATACGACTAATAGTAGATTACATCTTCAAATATTAGGGAAGAGCATTTCCAATCGGGGTTTCCCTCATTCCAAACTCGCTATATTTTAATCTCTTAAATACTAGAGCACTTCTAGCCGAGTTAGCCCCTCATTCCGAACTCGCCATATTTTAATCTCTTAACTACTAGAGCACTTCTAGGTGCACTCATTCTGAACTCAGCAAATTTAAATCTTTTAAATATTAGAGCACTTCTTAGAGAGTCTTTCCAACATTTTGACCTCACTAAGATTTAATCTCTTAATATATTAGAGCACTTCTAGCTAAGTTTGCCCCTCATTCCAAACTTGTCATATTTTAATATCTTTAAATATTAGGGAAGAAGAAAAAGAAAGGATTGGACTACTCCTTATGGCGTGTCAAGGCCCCAAGGCACTCAAGACCACAATGAGTGCTAGATCCCCCATAATGAAAGAAAAGTAATCTATCTTGTAAGAACATCTTTCTTATCCTTTATCGAGCAGCTAAAGGAAATTACAATTTGAATCTTAAGGCTAATTTAGCATAGATTTATATTCTCTCAATTAATGATTGAGCATAAATTCTCTACATATTCGTAAACCATTCATCTTACACTCAGGGAACTTGGCCTAAAAGGGATCAGACATTTTAATCATGCCTATGTTGAGCTTGAGTATATATTTTGATAATAACAAATATTGTTGGTTTTTATTGGATTTTCCAATTTTCTATTGTTGCATATATATTTTTTATATGTACTAATATTTAATCAAGCACCACCAAAGGATCAGTGCTAAAGACTAGGTAGAATATGCTGATGTATCCAAGAGTCTATATTCTTATCTTTCTTGAGTCTTTGTATTGTAATTAATGTATGCTAGCATAACAATCATGCACACGTACACGGGGGAGTGAAACATAAGGTTTTAATTCTTTCTGAAAATTATACTAGACGATCAACATTGTACTATACGATCAGATCATTCAAAAATTAATTAAAAATATTTAAACTAAGAAAATAAAATTGAAATTAAGATGAATTAATTGCACTATATGATTTGAATCGTACAGGATGATAAATTTATAATTAGAAACTCCCATCACCATCTATAATTAGGCAATATTTTAAAATTTGAAATTCATTCTATTCGTATGGTATGACATCAATCATACCATATGATATTTGAAAATTTGCCTAATTAACTCAATAAGATTAAACAATTGAATTAGAACTTAATTGTGATTAGTGATCCACTATACAAAGTAATCTTCATGCTCTACAAATCGAGCAACTACCTGGACAATAATTAATTGCCTGAGGTTTATCCAGGATGAACTTTTATTTGATTGAACTAATTTTACTGTACGACCCTAATATCATATTCGACGATCAGTTGAATATTCTAAAACTAACAGTATAGGGAAGCATCCATCGTATATTACTAAAGGAAGAATTATACTAATCATACTATATGATTGATGGGGGCATTGGTTGCTAGGCATGATGATAAGATAATGGCGAGCTAATATGAAACTCACCGATTTAAAATATGCTTAGGTTTTCTTTGGTATGAAAATTATAAATAGCGCACTAATTTATGCAAGTATACATGCCTAATCAAGTAATAAAGTGATAGAGTTTAGGGTCGAACCCATGCGGAAGTGATCTACTATACTGCAACAGAACTATTAGTACTTACTCTAAATGCAAGAATTTATCCTACTGAAATAAAAATGAGGTTTTTGAGTTCCAACCACAAAATGAAAATTAATAAAATAGTTGATATAATGTTGTTAAAAATATTTTGGATTGATGCATGTAAATATCATACATTTTCTAATTAGACTTGTAATTATAGATGTGGATCAGAGCATGTGCATCTTAGATATCTGTTGAGCTTGAAGAGGTGAAAAGTAAGATTATTAGTCCTCCTACAGCTTTACTATCTCCATAGAACTTAAAATATTTAAACATCCTATGTCTAGGAATGCAAATATTACATTTTAATATTCCTAATTGTTCTTGTATTCCTCTATTGAGGCAATATATCACATTATATTTTAACTACACACATAGCCCTTATATGCATTAAATGAAAAATGAGAGATATTGAAACATCATTATATTCATTAAAGAATAAGACTCTACATTAGTACTTAATATGAACTTTACATCATCAATCTAAAACAAAAGATCTAGTCAGATATGGAATAAATAACAAGAAAACTAGTATTCTTTTTATTTATATAAGAATAAAGTAAAAGAAAAGTAAGAAGTTTATCACTAGGATAGATTTAAGTATCTTATCTACACTCCTTCCAACACTTAGAGTTGCTTACATAAACATAGTCTAGTCCCTCTAAAGATTATATCTTGCACTTCCTTAGTCTCCCTTAGATTTTACTGTAAAAGCCAACTAAAAAATATAGAAAAAAAATACTTAATTACACTATGAGAACTGGTCTCTCCACACAAAAGAATTGACTTCTATTTATGGTAAGTACACAATCTTTTTTTGGCACCACGATAATAAAGAGGTTGGTACCACAGTGCTAAATAGGTTGGTGTGAAACAAGTCTAAAGTGAACTAGCACCACAGTGCTAGAATGTTGGCTCCGTTGTGGCATTGAGTGATGTGGCATGTCTGAATCAATGTGTCTTTTCACTGAGTTATTGTTGCTCTTAATAGTTTTAACCAATATGCTATGGAACTATAAAATTGGAGCGTTGCAGTGCTTTGATCAGCTTCCTGGCACCGTAACATTGAAAAGGGTAGCACTTATGCATGACTTTTTTTGAGACACCCAATATCATAATGCTAATCAATGGCGTAGCAGTGTTCTATTACACTAAAATGCTGATGTATGTGATGCCACGACATTTTTAAATAGAGATGGTCAACACCATAACATTAAAATAATCCCTTTGGCGTTGATCGATACAGACTTATGACATGAATTTTGTAAGCGCTGCAATGCTTCCAAACATTTATAAATTTGTCATTTTCCTTCATAATTCATATACAAACACAACTAAATAACACATTCTCATTACATTTAACTTAAATAAAAGTAATACACAATTTACACTTATCAAATCCCCCCTATCTTAAGCTATTGTTTGTCCTCACGCAACACTTAAATTCACTATGTAATCACCTTAATAGGCAAAGTAAAAACTAAAAATTTAAAATTATTAAAATATAAGATAATACAACACTATTTAAAAGTAATTTGGAATGAACAAGTTATAAATAAAATTTGAAAAATATAAAATTTATCCTAATCAGTCATTCTTTTTATTGCTTGTTTTTAAATTTATGCACTATTTTTGAAAATATAAGATTGACATCCAAATATAGAATTGTTGCGTGCTAGAATATACGCGGCGGTAGAGTTTGTAAATTCGCATCCAAGCGTTATAGGAGTATTCAGCACACAAACAGAAAAGAGAATTCGAACACCAGAATTTTTATGTGGAAAACCCAAAAAAGGGAAAAAACCACGGGGCCTCGCCCAGTTGAAAAATTCCACTAGTGTTTTGCAAATTACAAATGGCTGATTCGTCCCACAAGTCGGGGCAATCAGATTACAATTCATTTCTTCAAGCAAGTTTACAAAGTTCTGCAAATTCCCGGTGTTTTTCAAAAATCCGGCAGAGTTCCGGCGTCTTCAGGCGGCAGGAAGAGCTCCGGTGGTGGTCGAGGAGGAGCTTCTTCCTTCTCTTCCTTCTTCTCTTCTTCTTCTCTCTCTTCACTTGAGTCCCCTTTGTGTAGAATGAGGGCTCTATTTATAGTTTTTCTGGAGTAGCATAGTTCAAAAATAGATGTGAGATCATGGGCGAATAGGGAGTGGTTTGAATGGACGGCCGATATTGAACCCTTCAATCATGCATCGTTTGTTGGACATTTGGAGGCCTTAATGATGACAAAATTTGGTGATATTAGGCTCGTTGGATTCTTCTCGTCGAGCCGCTTGATTCGAGTATAAGCTCGTTAAAATCGGAGACCGTTTGGTAACTCAAATTGAGGTTTGAACCTTCCAAAAGCCCTTCGTGTCCTTGATTCGGACTCATTTGGGCTCAGATTGGGTTGATCTTGGTGTCGTTGGGTTCATAATTCTGAGACGCTCAGTTTGACTATAAGCTCGTTGAAATCGGAGTTCGGGTGCTCCCGAAATTAATTTTTGAGTTTTCAACTTGCTTTTGCCTCGAGATTTGAGCCCGATCAAGCTAATTTTGTGATGCCGTATCAGTTTCCCCCTATTTTTGGACGTCGAAGCTCCAGGAGTCCGAAAATATATGCTTAAAAAATTTGTATCAGCCAAAACACCAAAAATTGCATTCTGAAAATTAAGTGTTTCTTGAAACTTGATCATAAAGGCTTCGTTGAGCTCTAAAAGTTGCAAAATTGAGTCTGTAACGTCAAAAAACATGTCCGGGGACCCCAAAAATGTCAATTTGGTCTTTTCGGGGTGAAAAATGGACCCGGATTGGGTTGGGCAGCCGCGTGCGTGATGCTCATGGATCAGCGCACTGGCCGCGTCGTTTTGCAATGAATAAAACTCTTTTTTTGCTATTTTTCGGCCCAAAAAAATTCTGAAAAAATCCCAAAATATTCCAAAAAATCCAAATTTTTTTTAGAAAAATCAAGAATTTTGAAAATCGCAATAACTCCACCTCATTCTCTCCAAAACCTATAAATAGGCCCCTTAGGCCTTTAGAAAATTTCCACCTTCTCCTTTTCTCCCCCGGCTCTCTGACGGTTGAGGCTTCCGCTATTTGCGAGTGGGAAATTTCTCCTACTCAAATTAGTGCCCCTCCTCTCGTGTAGGAGTTAAGAGATTTTTCTTCTCCTCCCCGCAGCTCTCTAACGGTTGAGGCCTCCGCTATATGCGAGTGGGAAATTTCCCCTGCTCAAATTAGCGCCCCTCCTCTCGTGCAGAAGTTAGGGGATTTTTCTTCTCCTCCCCCCGGCTTTCTGAGGGTTGAGGCCTCCTCTATTTGCGAGTGGAAAATTTCCCCTGCTCGAATAAGCGCCCCTCCTCTCGTGCAGGAGTTAGGGGATTTTTCTTCTCCTCCCCCCGGCTTCTAACGGTTGAGGCTTCCGTAATTCGCGAGTGGGAAATTTCCCTTGCTCGACTTAGCGCCCCTCCTCTTGTGTAGAAGTTAGGGGGTTTTTCTTCTCTCCCCCCCGGCTTTCTGACAGTTGAGGCTTCCACTATTTGTAAGTGAGAAATTCCCCCCTGCTCGACTTAAGTTAGGGGATTTTTTTTCTCCTCCCCCTTGCTTTTTGAAGGTTGAGGCTTCCGCTATTTACGAGTGGGAAATTTCCCCCTGCTCGACTTAGTGCCCCTTCTTTTGTGCAGAAGTTTAGGGGATTTCTTCTCCTTCCCCCCGGCTTTCTGACGGTTGAGGCTTCCGCTATTTGCGAGTGAGAAATTTCCCCCTGCTCGACTTAGCGCCCCTCCTTTCGTGTAGAAGTTTAGGGGATTTCTTCTCCTTCCCCCCGGTTTTCTGACAGTTGAGGCTTCCATTAATTTTGAGTGCGACATTTCCCCTGCTCGACTTAGCGCCCCTCCTCTCGTGAAGAAGTTAGGGGATTTCTTCGCCCCTCTCTTTTCTTCAAGAGATCCTACAAAGTTCTGATGTTAGTTGGTTAGAGATAGAGGTCGGAGAGACCTTTGTAAGGAGGAAGGTTGAAAAGAAGGTTGAATTGCAGAAATCTGGCGTTGGATAGAAATACGGCATCAGGCAGAAGACCGATGAAAATCCATTGACGGATAGAAGTCCGACAACGGGTAGAAGTACGGCGGCAGACAGAAGTCCAATATTGTGTAGAAGTACGATGTTGAGCAGGAGACCGATGAAAGTCCATCGACGGGTAGAAGTCCGATGACGGGTAGAATTCCGACATCTGGCGGAAGACAGATGAAAGTTCGTCGACGAGCAGAAGTCCAATGACGAGTAGAAGTCCGCTGACGAGCAGAAGTCCAACGATAGGAAGAAGTCCGACGTCGGGTAGAAGTACAACGTCGGGAAGAAGATCGACAAAAGTTCATCGACGAGCAGAAGTCCGACGACGGGGAGAAGTCCGACGTCGGGTAGAAGTACAACGTCGGATAGAAGACCGACAGAAGTTTGTCGACGAGCAAAAGTTAGACGACGAGTAGAAGGCTGCTGACGAGCAGAAGTATGACGATAGGGAGAAGTCTGACGTCGGGTAGAAGTACAACATCGAATAGAAGATCGACGAAAGTTTGTCGACGAGCAGAAGTCCATCGACGAGTAGAAGTCTGCTGACGGGCAGAAGTCCGACGACAGGGAGAAGTCCGACGTCAGGTAGAAGTATAACGTCGGATAGGAGACCGATGAAAGTTCATCGACGAGCAGAAGTCTGACGACGAGTAGGAGTCTGAAAATACTTGTTCTAAAATTTTAGACTGACTGAATTCTTTGTATAAGTGATAGATTTATCAATCACTTACGTTCTTGGAGTCTTTATAGAGAGAATATTGTTTACTCAGAACATTGTTTGGTGATGTTGACCTTTGTAAAAGGGCTCGAGAGAATCTACCAAGGATGTGAGACCTATTCGATATTGTATGTCGAAGCCTTTGCTTGACGACGTCAACCTGTGTGGAAGAGGTCAAGAGAATCCACCAAGGATGTGAGACCTATCCGAGGTTGTATGTCAGAGTCTTTGCTCGATGACGTTAACCTGTGTGGAAGAGGTCGGGAGAATCCACCAAGGATGTGAGACCTTTCCGAGGTTGTATGTCGGAGTCTTTGCTTGACGACGTTAACCAGTGTGGAAGAGGTCGAGAGAATACACCAAGAATGTGAGACCTATCTGAGGTTGTATGTCAGAGTCTTTGCTCGATGACGTTAACCTATGTGGATGAGGCCAGATCAAATCCCCTTGGGATTGATCATCCAGTGATTGAGATACAATGTAGATTGTGTATTTCTCGAATCAAGGAGAAAGAGTTTGAAAACATTTTTTATCTTTCACAAGAGAAAATAATATCACAACAACATGAACATTATATTACTACATCATGTAAGACAGTACAATAGTTCCCTCATATGAGTCAGGGATATACAAATTACAAAGTACTCAATACATAAGATCTATGTACGGTGACAATATAACATTTAACTTCAAAGAACACATTAGAGATATCAAAGTGACACCCTACTCAACATAAAAGAGACAACAAGACAAGTAGTATTGATAATACAAATGCGCTAAATGCATGATCATTTAATCTCTCCAACCATCTGAATATTATTTAATGGTTGTCTTTGTTGCTGATTTTGCCCCCCAGCGGGACGAGCTTCATCTTGGGTAGGTGGATCCCAAATAAATTGTCGAAGGTAGCCCTGGCTGATAAGTCTTTCAATCTCATCCTTGAGTTGCTTACAGGGTTTGGTGGTGTGACCACGAATTCGATGAAAGTGATAGTACTGATCTGCATTTCCTGTGTTCAACTTCAAAGGATTTGGCCATTTCAATGTATCTTGATCTCGAACAGCCATCAATATATTTACTCGAGACGTATTGAGTGGGGGTATATGTTGCAATCCATGACCCCAAGTTTGAGATTTTGATGATGCCAAATAATGAGTGTTTTGGAACAGCTTTTCATTGAATATTATTTTATTTGCTATTTTCCTTGAGCACTAACATTTCAGGAAGATCACAAGTGACTCAGGAAGAAAGGAAGACTCAAGACCGGGTAGATTAGGAGTATGAGTCAAACATTGTATTTTCCATTTATTGTATTTTTTACTTTATTGAGTCTGGCCACAAAATGCGTAAGAAGTAAGAGCAACCATGCACACACACAGGGGGAGATTTTTTTAACTGCAAAATGTAATTAAAATTCTTCTCTGGAGATCGTACTGTACGATTTTAGTTCGTACCGTACGATCCAAGCTATGTGGACAATTCTGTGAATAGATCGTA
>NW_021319837.1:832629-846749 GCF_001605985.2 Dendrobium catenatum | reverse complement strand
TGTTGCGTGCTAGAATATACGCGTTGGTAGAGTTTGTAAATTTGCATCCAAGCGTTGTACGAGTATTCAACACACAAACAGAAAAGAGAATACGAACACCAGAATTTTTACGTAGAAAACCCAAAAAAGGGAAAAAACCACGGGGCCTCGCCCAGTTGAAAAATTTCACTAGTGTTTTGTAAATTACAAATGACTGATTCGTCCCACAAGTCAGGGCAATCAGATTACAATTCGTTTCTTCAAGCAAGTTTACAAAGTTCTGCAAATTCCCGACGATTTTCAAAAATCCGACAGAGTTCCGGCGTCTTCAGGTGGCGGGAAGAGCTCCGGCGGTGGTCGAGGAGGAGCTTCTTCCTTCTCTTCCTTCTTTTCTTCTTCTTCTCTCTCTTCATTTGAGTCCCCTTTGTGTAGAATGTGGGCTCTATTTATTGTTTTTCTGGAGTGGCATAGCTCGTTAATAGGTGTGAGATCATGGGCGAATAGGGAGTGGTTTGAATGGACGGTCAATATTGAACCCTTTGATCATGCACCGTTTGTTGGACATTTGGAGGCCTTAAATGTAGGAATTCGGCAACATTGGTCTCGTTGGATTCATCTCGTCGAGCCGCTCGATTCGAGTATAAGCTCGTTAAAATCAGAGACCGTTTGGTAACTCAAATTGCGGTTTGAACCTTCCAACAGCGCTTCAGGTCCTTGATCCGGACTCATTTGGGCTCGGATTGGGTTGATCTTGGTGTCGCTGGGTTCGTATTTCTGAGATGCTCAGTTTGAATATAAGCTCGCTGAAATCGGAGTTTGGGTGCTTCCGAAATTGATTTTTGAAGTTTCCAACTAGCTTTTGCCTCAAGATTCGTGCCCGATCAAGCTAATTTTGTGATGCTGTATCAAGAATGAATAAAGTAGTCTAGAGATTCGTTACTCATAGTTTGAATAGGAAATTTATAAGTGCATTATCACATGTACTAGATTACTTATTTTATCGATTTTTAGTTATAAAGTAGAATACAATTGAAATCAAGCTACCACTTATACCAATTTTGAATGTACTTATCTTTTTCATTTGGATCCATTTTTTTCACATTCCCTTATTTCTTTTATAAAGTATGTACTTAATGATTTTGAATATCAATTTTTGCATTTCTTTTCTTGCACTCCTTTTGAATTAATGTAAGGATTTAATAAATTTCCTAGTTACAGTTTCAAGTTTAATTATGTTTTATCTGATTTAAGCTTATTTGTATCTAATCCTCAAATTTACTTTATTTGTATCTAATCCTCAAATTTACTTATTTATTTTCAATTCAATTCTCGATAAAAATTAATTCATAGTTTCTAAATTCAAAATTAGGTTAATAACTTAAATGATCTAGATTAGTTAAGTGTTTGGGTTTTAAAATAGGAATTATTACGTAAACCCAAAAAAACATACTTGAGATGACAAAGTAAAGCCTTAAGCTCTAAAATAGGGTCTTCCTCAATGGATGGTTTTAAATCTTTCCCAAAAGAGTATGTTTCAAATAATGCAAAATTTTGATTGATTAAGTTTTCATTTCATACTATAGATTCCACTGACAATTCTTTATCCTCTTCAACTTCTTCTTTCAATAATCCCCCTTCTAACAAGTCTTCATTAAGATTCTTTATTACCACATCTTCTAAATCTATCCTAAATTAATCTTTATTCTTCTCTTGAGGGAATTTGATTATTTTAAGTACATCAATTTTACTTCCTGATCTTGAACCCTCATAGTCAATTCACCTTTTTATACATCAATCATTTCTTTACTAGTGGTTAAAAATGGTCTTCCTAAAATGAAAGGTATTTCCTTATCTTCTTCCATATCTAGAATAATAAAATCAACAGGAAAAATTAATTTATCAACTTTAATCAACATATCTTCTATTACTCATCTTGGGTAAGTGAATGATATATCAGCTAACTAAAGATTAATAGAAGTAGGTTGAACCTCTCCTATATCTAGTCTTTTAAAAATAGAAAGTGCCATGAGGTTAATAGTAGATCTAAAATCACATAAAGCCCTCCCACATAATTTATCTCTAATAGTTAAAAGAATGGGAAAAATCTACGGGTCTTTAAGTTTTTTTAAGAAGTTTCTTTTTAACTATAACACTACACTTTTCAGTTAATGCCACAATTTTAAATTTTCCTAGCTTCCTTCTCTTGCTAAAAATATCCTTCATGAATTTTTTATATGTGGGCATCTATTCTAAAGCTTCAGAGAAAGGTATATTATTAGATAATTTTTTAAAAACTTTTAAAAATTTTGAGAACTAGTTATCATGATTTTATTTGTTCAATCTTTGAGGGAAAAGTGGTGGTTGTCTCTCTTCAACCCTCATAATTACTCATTTAGGTTCTTTTATAAGTTCATATTATTCTATTAAAGATTTATTTTCTACTTTCTTAACATCAGTATCATCCTTTTTAGGTAAACCTCTATCTTTGTAAGGATCTCCTAAATCTTTCCCACTTCTATGTTGAATATTATAACATTGTTTCTCCATTTGTTTATAAATAAGTAATCTAGTAAGTTTCTCTATTTGATCCTGAATTTTCTCAGGAGAATAAGATTGAATTTATACTTATTCGTAATTATATAATAATATTTTCCAAGGGTATTTTCTCATTCCTATCATGATAGAGTTATTCAAAATATGAGGGATAGTGCTGCAGCGCTACATGTCTAACCATTGCAGCGTTATGATTTCTATAATTTAGGTTGAAATTATCACATCCATCTACCCTTTTTTTAATCCTCAAGTTATCCAAACATGCAATCAAGATTAATAAAGCATCATATTCATAATTTCTAGCTATTTTCTTAAGATTTACCCTATCAGCAGGACACTAAAAATTATTAGTAGTCATTTCCTCTACTAATTTATAGGCTTCCTTAAATGGCTTAGAAATTAATAATCATCTAGCTGCAGCATCAATTATAGCTCTATTAGGTAATACATGATGAGGGTAGTTTCTAAGCATTTTCTTAAATCTTTTCCAACTCTCATAAATGGATTCTACTTCAAGCTAAGTAATTAAAGTTATTAAAATTTTAAATTTGGCAGTTTTTTAAGGTGGAAAATATTTAGCATGAAACTTATGAGCCAACTCATTCAAAGTAGTTATAGAGCTTTTTTTTTTTTGAAGAAAAGCCAACTAAAGCTTTATATAAAAATCAACAAAGCAAAGAAACTACAAAGTGGATTCCTCCTTCAAAATATTCATGAATGAAGGATGAATCTTATTAACCAAACAATCATCCCAAGAAAAGTTACTAAGTAAAGCATAGTTAGCACAAAAGTTTGCTAACTTATTACTTTCTCTATTAATGTAATTAAAGATCACAAAATTGAATTTAGAAAGAAATTCCATACCTTCATCCTTTAGCATCCCTTTATTCAAAGCTTTTTTGAACAAAGAAATAATGTTTGAGTTATCACCTTCAATGAGAATGCCATTATAATTGAACATCCATTCCTTGATCTCCTCTTTGATAGAATTGATAGCAAGTAATTCTAATTAGCCAATATCCCAATGAATAAATGATTTACCATATGTATAAAGGAATCTACCTTTATTAAATTTAGCTTTATCTCCTAGAGAAAGGGGAAATAATATAAGTCTAATAGCATCATCATTGACACGATTATACTTATTATATAAATTTCTATGAAATTAGCTAAATGTAAATTGAAATCTTCTATAGGAGTTCCTCCAAACTAAGAGTTTTGAATAATTTGAATAATGACTAGTTTTAATTTAAAATTATTAGCATGGATTGTAGGTATATTTATGCTCTTATGAATTCCATCTAGTAAAGGGTTTGCATAATTCTTAAGAGGTCTAGAATGAATTTATCCTTCCTCAGGTTTAGTCATTTTTAAAATCATTTTAGTTTTCAAAAATTTAGAAATGGTTCTCTCAATTTAAGAATCAAATGATAAAAGTTCTTTTCTATAGTTATAAAGTATAAAATAAAAATCATAATTAGTAATCAAAATAATATTAAAAAATAAAAGTAGGTCTAACTATGCAATTAATTTAATAATATAATTAAAATTTTATAAAAAGTGAAACACTTCCTTGATAATAGCACCAAAAACTTGATGTGAGGGGTACTATAGAGTGTAATTTTAAATTATAAAAATTGTTAAGGCTCTATCTCCCCTAAATAATACTTAAGCTTTCTTTGATATATATATAAATAACAAACCCCACTTAATATATGAAAGTATATATGTCAAATTAAGTAATAGAGTGATAGACTAGAGTGTCGAACCCATATGAAAGTATGTTTTTTAGCAATCAACTAGTATGTTTTTCTAATTACAAAATTATCCTACTAAATTAAAATGTTTGGTTGTGGAAATTTAATTACTAAATAAAAATAGTAAAATAATGGATACAACATTTAAATAAAGTGTTTTAGATTGATGAATGTAAATTATATATCTTTCCTAATTAAATTCTTATCTTTAATGTGATTCAGAGCAAATGCATCCTTAGATCTCCATCAAACTTATAGGGGTGAAAAGGATATCTGCTAACCTCCTATAGTTATATCATCTCCTTAAGAACCTGACATATTTTACATCTTAAGTTTTGGTACACAAATATTCTATTTTAAAATTCTTGGTTGTTCTAGCATTCCTCTATCAAGATAATACATCACACTAGGTTTTAACTTATATATATGACCATTATATACATTAAATAAAGAGCAGGATAATATTGTAATATTATTTAATTTTAGAGTACAATAATCTTCATTATTACTTAATATGTTCTCTATATCATCAATCCAAAACTAAAGAATTAGCTAGACATGGAAGAAAAATAAGCAAACTCATTTTCATTGAAATAATAGATAAATGAAAATAAGAGAATGATATCACTAGGAAGGATCAATATATCTCTGTTACACTCCTTCTTCCTTAACATATATAGTTTCTTAAAGAAATACTAACTAAACACTATAATGATTTTATATAGTACTTCCCTAGTCTCTCTTAGATTTGACTCTAAGAGAGATCCAAAGAAGTACTATGAAAAATACTAAAATTATACAAGTGACCGAAATCCCTTACAAACATAACATAATGAATACTTATTGGAAAACAAAATTAGAAAATTGGCATTACAATATTTAAAATATTGGTGTCGTAGCACCCATAAAACAGCCATTGCGTTAATGTTTTTGCTCTGCCGCAGTGCCTGCTGATGTGGATTATTTACTTAGTGAATAGTCATATCATTTTATTTACATATCATAATATGTGGAACTTTTAACTACTATGCTGTGGCACTGCTAACTTTCAAATGTTGCAGCGTTGGAGTGAAAATTTTTATGCTGAGGCGCGATAGATTGTGATGCTATAATGCTGGATGTTAATGAACTTGGTGTTGCAAAGCTAGCCATTTTGACATCATGGCATTGTCCAATATAGAAGCAGGTGATGCCATGCTAATATTGTAGCACACCAGTGGTGCCTTTGATGGTGTTGCAATATTGTTTTATCCATGTTGTAGCGGTGAATGATACTTAGAATTTGGTACATTTTTTATATTTTTATTACACAACACAACTAAGATAACACATTTTTACTAAAAATATAACACATAAAATAGTACATTATTTACACTTATCATCTGCATAACAGGAAGACTGGGATTTTAAAACCACATTGAAGGATGAGTTGTTTGGTAATGAAAAACTTGGTGAATCTTCCCTCATATTCAACAGAAATGAACCTATAATTTTCATATAATGAAGCGGATCACTTCTTACCAGAAATCTTTGGGGCCATTTCACTAAGAAGAATGAGGGTAATAGAACTTATGAGTAAGAGGCTTAGAGATGAAATTATAAGAAGATTGAAAGCCATAATTTCTATTTATAAACTTAATTAACACTGTGGTGTTGCGGGGATAAATGCTATGGGCCAAGAACACAAAAAAAGATAAAATGGGTCAAACTAAAAGACGTTGTAGTAAGATGGGAAACATGGCACAGTGGCACTTGGCTTTGTAAAATGAATCATAACTTTATGCATGGGAATTCATTATAGAGTTGACAAGTATGAGTGTTACATCTTTTGAAAAAGATTGACGCTGATGCCATGATACTATAAGTTAAATAATAATGATTTTGACCTAACACTTTCACATTGGTAATAATGTAATGGAACATACCAAAGTGATATAATGGTAAAGTTATGATTGTACTGTAGCATTTTGAATTAGTGAATGCCTTTAGTTAGACTTGTCTATATTTATTAATTTGGTTGGGGTATATAACTTCTACCCCTTGATTGGTTTTCACTACTGTTTTCATTTATCTTTGGTGTTAACTTCAGTATTATTAGGAAGGGACCCAAGAGGTCTACTAAAAGAAATTGCAAGTTGTTCTAATTTTGTTTTCAAATTTTTAATTAAAGCAGCTTGACTTTGCAATTGAGTTCCCAACTGAATCACCACTTCTTATAAAGGTGAATTTCTATTTTCATACTAATTATTTTGATTAAACTCTAGAGGTTAAAATGGTTTAGGATTCACAATATATTGCTGAGGATTATTCCAACTTCCTCTTTCATTAAATTATCCTGAATTTCATAGATTATTTTCACCAATATTATTTGACTAACTAAAATGAAGGTGATTTCTATAACCTGGATTGTATGTTTTTTTATAAGGATTATTTTATCTTCTAATTAAATTCATATTTTTAATCCCTATAGCGCTAGTATCAGCAATAAAATTCAAATAAGTATCTTCCAATTTTATTAATGAGCCCAATCTTGTATAATTTCTTTGAAGTAGTAACTACTTAAGTAGTAAGAATTGACAAAGCATCAGATTCATAAACTCTAACTACTCTCTTAAGAATCATCCTATAGCCAGGCTATTAAAAATTATTAGTAGTCATTTCATCAATTCATAAGTATTCTCAAATGGATTAGACAGTAATGATTATCCTAAGAATTAATGGTCCTCCAATTGCAACATCTATGATTAACCTAAGAGATTGTACTAATCTATTATAAAAAGTTTGAATAAAAACTAATCAGGTAAAGTACAATTAGGGCATTTTCTAAGCATTTCTTTAAATCCCTCTAAACTTTTATAAATGGTTTCTCGTTCAAATTGGGCAAAAGAAGTGATATCATTTGGGTTAGCAATTTTTTAAGGTTGGAAATATTTTGCTAGGAATTTGTGTGCCAATTCATTCTAAGTGATTATAGAGCCTTGTGTAAGGAATTTAACTACATTCTAGCCTTGTCCATTAGAGAAAGTGAGAATTATTTAAAAATTGAATACATTCTAAAAATTTGGCTAAATGTAAGTTAAGATTTTCTATAGAAGTTATCCCAAACTAAGAATTTTGAACCATTTGAATAATAGTTAGATTCAATTCTAATCTATTATCTTGGATAGTAGGTCTATTAATACTTTGATGAATTTCTTCTACTACTAGGTTAGCATACTCTTTAAGAGATCTAGCATGATCTTAATCTTGAATTGGGCTCGACATGGATATTTTTTTTTTGAATTTTATAAGGGACCTTTCTATTTTTGGATCAAATAATAAATGCTTCATACTAAATCTATCCAGCATACAATAAGATATAATAACTAAAATAGAAACCAAATAGTCAACAAAAATATTATTTAATTTTTCAAAATTTTTAATAAATAAAATAAAGATATAAGATACAAGTAGGTCTAAATATGAATTTATTTCTATAATAAAAATCTTTTGGACTGATGCATATAAATAATTTTTTTTCATAATAAGACTCTTAATTATAGATGTGGACTAGAGCATGTGCATCTATAGATATCTATCAAGAACGTTGGGGTGAAAAAGAATAATATTAGTCGTCCTAGAGTTTTACTATCTCTATAGAACCTAGTACCATGTTTAGGCTTGCCAATATTCCATTTTAATATTCCTAATTATTCTTGTATTCCTCCATCGATGTTGTACCTCACACTATATTTTAACTACACATATGGTCATTATATACATTAAATGAAGAATAGAAGATATTGAAAACATCATTATATTCATTAAGGAACAAAAGTCAACATTAGTATTTAATAAGCTCTTTAATTAGCAGCCCAAAATAAAAGATCTAGCTAGATGTGGAATAAACAAGCAAATTTATTTTCATTTTATTTATAGAAGAATAAAGTATGAGAGAAGTAAAAAGTTTATCATATGGATAGATCTAAGTATCTTCTTTACAATCCTTCATCCGCTTATAGAGTTACTAACACAAATAGAGGCTAGTCCATCTAATGATTATATCTTGCACTTCCTTAGACTCCCTTAGATTTTTCTCTAATGGGGCACTAAAGAAATACACTAAAAAAGTACTCAATTATACTCCAAGAATTGGACTCTCCATACAAAAGAATTAAATTCTATTTATAGTAAGTGTAAGATCTCATTTTGGTGCCACGATGCTAAATAGATTGGCGCCACGACGGTCTAATGTGAACACTAGCATCACGCCTTGAACCTAGAATGTTGGCTCTGCTATCGCACTGAGTGATGTGGCATAGTTACGATTTGAATAAGTACATCTCTTCATTAAGTTGGTGTAACTCTTAATATTTATAACTGCTTTGCCATGGAACTGCAAAGTTGGAGTGTTGTGGCACTTATAATAGCTTTCTAGCACCATGGCATTAGAAAGGGTAGTGCTTCTGCATGACTTTTTTTAGACATCCAATTTCATGATACTGATTGGTGCTGACACTATGTTATGTTACATCACTGATGTCTGTAACATTGTGACATTTACAAATAGAGAAGCTTAGTGCTATGACATTAAAATTGGTACTTTGGTGTTGATCGATATGGTGTTGTAGCATGATTCTTGTCAGTTCTGTAGTACTTCCTAACTTTTATAAATTTCACATTTTCCTTCATAATTTATGCATAAATATATCTAAAAACATAGATTTTTAATGTATTTAATATAACAAAAATAATGCATAATTTGTACTTATAAATGATCCTTATATCGTATTGTACGAGCAGAGATGACTGAATTGAATATTAGGAATTCTCTTGGAGCCTTATATTTAAATAACTTTTATTTCATTTGAATTGTCTTTGGAAGTTAAGGGGCCATGAGTTTTCTATGAGAGAGAGTTTGAAAGATGAGCTTTGGGTCTGGGAGAGAAATGTATGTTGAGAGAGAGCGAGAGAGAGAGAGAGAGAGAGAGAGAGAGAGAGAGAGAGAGAGACCATGTGGGAACAACAGAGTGTGAGAGAGGGAGTCTTCACATGACTTCTTTTTCAATTATTCATCTTCTTCCACCATGAGTCAAAGCTTTATTTGAGGTAAACTCCAAGAAGAACCACTTGGAGCCAAAGGGCCACTAAAAACTCTATTACACTAGGATTAGTGAAATGGATTCAACTACTCCACTACATAAGGTTATTGAAAGGCATTCAAGTACTCTACAACACCTTTGGTGAAAGGGGTTTAGCTACTCCACAACACTTGGTTGGTGGAAGATATTTTTTTTTTGTAAGGGTTTCTAAGCCTTGCTGAGTGGAAAAAGGAGAGTTACTAAGAGTTTAGTGCAATACTCGGAGTAGAGGTCTTCAAGGAGTGGACGTCAGTCAAGTTTTTACTAAACCACTATAAATCCTTGATTTGCCTTTTTTGATTTTTAAGACACTTTAATTTCTTGCAATTTTACTTTTATGCAAGTTTATTTTTCTACAAATCTAAGTTGAGAATGCTGAGATTCAT
This sequence comes from Dendrobium catenatum, assembly GCF_001605985.2. Lineage (NCBI taxonomy): Eukaryota > Viridiplantae > Streptophyta > Magnoliopsida > Asparagales > Orchidaceae > Dendrobium > Dendrobium catenatum. The sequence continues at coordinate 836,954 of NW_021319837.1, read as the reverse complement.
TTGGATTAAATTTTTTGTTAGAAAAGAAAAATTTAAAATTCTAAAAATTAAAAAAATAAATAATTTCATATTTATTTTTGTACAAAATAAAAAAAAATATTTTATTTTTCTTATCATTTAGCTTTGGCATTGCTAGATCTAAATTTTAACTTGACTTTTAAATTTTGTTATAATTTTAAGTAGATATTTAAAAAAAATACAATTTTTTAAAACACCAATTCATCCTCATCTTGGTATTATTGTTTAAGTGGTCTAACACCCACAAACTAAACTTTCAATTTGTATCAGAGTGGGTTCTCTAAATTAGTTGTTTAAAAAACTTGAGAAAAGATCCATGGCATACTTTGGGAAAAAAATACTTCATAGGGTTATTTAACAACTTTTCCACCATAATTATATAATATTTCCTTTGACTTCTAGAAAATTAATATGTTTATATTTTTATAATCGATTGAATATCGCATATGACATATCATACAATTAGGATAGTCTGTACCCTCCCAAATTATGAGTGGTGTTAAAACTAATTTTTTGTTTCATGAATGGTGTATGAAAGGAAGGGAATATAATAACTTAATGTAAAGTTTATAAATTATATGAACAAGAACCTAAGGAGGAGGGAACTAATTTGTGTTTAATGGACAATGATATTGTATTTAACTCTGATTAAGAAGAGGTTTGTGAACTATATTATGATGATTTACTTTCAATTTTGGAAAAAACAATGATTCATATAGAAGACATAAGAAACACCATGTTTGTTTGAAAAAACTAAATATTTATTTGAAAATTGAGTATGACATGTTAGTTAAAGAGCATTTTGAGCCTTAACCCAAACATCACTTGCTAGATAAAGAGCATGAATCATTGCTAGATAAATTTGATGATTTGAGCAAGAAGCATATTGAGTTAACTAAGTCACATGAATCTTTAAAATCGAGCATATTGAATTAGAAGAAGCATTCATGGAATTAGAATCACTTGGAGTAGAATTAAAATGTAAAAAAAACATGAAATATTATTAGAACTAGGTGCTAATTAGTACAACTTATTGTTTGTTGAAGAAAATAATTTCACTATAATAAAACATTCTCAGGCCTATACATATATAGCATCATCCTAGGATACAACTTGCATCACATATCCCTAGGAAGATATGTGATATACTAGGATAGACAAATTTTGAAAATGAATTTAAGATATTTAACACAATGATAGATTTTCTCAAAATATTTTTCAACCACTATAATTAAATGTGTGAAAAATAAAAATGTAGTAAAAATAAAAAAACAGAAGAACACCAAATTTTATAGTGATTCGATTTAAATAAACCTACGTCCACTCCCAGAAGACTCCTCCTTTAGGTGTTGCACTAAAAAAAAATGTCTATCCTTTTGCTCCAACAGTAAGGCAGAGAAGCCCTTACAAAATCTCTCTTCCACTAACACGGTGTGGTACAGTACCGACATCCTATCACACCCTCCTGGTGATGGCAGAGTACCAACATCCTTTCTCACCCTCCTAGTGATGGAAAAACCAACATCCTTTTTCACCCTCCTGGTGACGGCAGAGTATCATGATCTTCTTTGAAAATCTTCTCTCAAGAGCCTTCAAGGAAGTGGGGAGAAACTTAAAGAACAAACAAGAGATCCTTGTTTTTAAGTAACCTTGTGAATCCCCTCTAAATATCGCTCAATCTTCACCCCTAAAAACATTCTCCCAAATACTCTCCTTGTCCATTCTATACAGAAATTCATAATAAAATTCTCAAAAGAATAGAGTGTCAGTTTTTAGGATCCTTATGTATGAAAGATAAGAAAAACCGTCCAAAAAACTAAAAATTTTAAGTTGAACATACACAGATCGTATAATACAATTGCACTTCATCTGTATGAATAATTCAAAAAAATCCATGTATGATTTTGTACGAACTTGATTTTGTACTTTGTTATTTATATGCATGAATTGACATCATACTATATAAACAGTTCAAAACTAAACAAGTTTGTCCGGTATGATTATGTATAATCCCATTTCATATATTATGAATTGTTTGTACGAACATTACATCATGAAGTACAAACAATTTAAACAAATCATGCTTTGTTTGATATGCACGTGTACAACCTTATTTTGTACTCTATGATACGTCTGTAGAAACCTAAAATCATATAGTAAGATTAGTTCAAAAAAAAAATGAAGAGATCATTTGGGATGAACTGGTACACACCCATTTTGTACTCTGGGAGTCATATGTATGAATCCTACATCGTATAGTATGATTAATTCAAACATTGGTGAGTTTATTTCAGATAAACTGGTACGTACCCATTTTATACTCTATGAGTCATATCTATGAAAACATTATCGTACAATATGAATAATATAAAAAAAATTTCTTGGGCATGATTGCTTAACCTCATTTTGGAGGAACTACAATTACAAACTATTCAGTATGATTTAAAATTGTACAATAAAATTAGTTTTTTTAAAAAATTTCACTCACTCCCCTAATGTGTGTATGCACGGTTACCCAATTATAATCACACACACTCAAACTAAAAAAAAATAGAAAAAATATAGACTTCGTTTACAAGAAACTCTAATCTAATTTGTCTTGAAGTCTTCGACAGTTTGGAGTATGATTTACTTAAAATATTAGTACACACAAATAAAATATATCTAATATATGTTAGGAGAAATAGTAATCATAATAATAATATTTTAATAACATCAAAAATCACATTACATAGAGATTAATCTTGAAATCTAAGTTGCAGTAATTCATAGGTGTTAGGTGTTGTTCCTATGGCATGATAGGAAACATAGCCCATACTTATAGAATTCCCATTAAAATTCATCATGTTTGGAGGCCCAAGGTTTCATCATAGCACAATATGCATGGCATTCATTCATTGATGTATAAAATGAAACTCAAACTTACTTGGTTCTCAAATATAACCTTTGATTGAGTTTATAGGGATGCTCTCATAAGATGTTAAGTGATATAATGTGGAACCTAAATAGTGCCTACTTAAGACATATGATTGGAGATATGAAGCAATTTATCACATTACAGGTCAAGAAAGGAGGTAAGTTAACCTTGGGTAATAACACCACTAGGAAAGTGGTTAGCTCATGTATAATCAATAAATCCAATGATTTTGTTGTAGAAAATGTTATTTTAGTTGAAGGTTGAAAGCATAATTCACTTAGCATTAGTCAGCTTTGTGATAAAGCTTTGATGTGAAATTTCTTTCAAATATGTGTTTAATCATTTTAAATGGAAAGATTATTTTAGAAGGGAAGAGAATTAACAATATTTATATTCTTAATATTTCTTGCATTGATTTTGATAGTTTTGCTTGTCTTAAGACTATTATGGATGAGTCATGGTTATGGTATAGGAGATTATGTCATGCTAGTATGAAATTTCTTATGAAATTTACCTAGAAAGACCTAGTTAGAGGCATTCTCAAGCTAGACTTCTCTAAGGATAATCTCTGTGTTTCTTTCCAACTAAGTAAGCAAATTAGGACTTCATTTTATTCTGTTAAGGATATGAGTACCACCATATCACTAGAGATCCTTAACATGTTAACATTGTTAAAAAAGGTGGATGTTGAAGGTGGGCAAAGTTAAAAAAGGTGGGGGCCCTTCCCCCTTGGTTAAATAATGACTTCTCTTGCTTTTTGGAATTATAGAGGAGCCAAGAAGAGAGAGGCTGCTCTATATCTCAAGGAATTTGTTAGAGATAATAATGTTTTTTTTTTGTGGGGTTAATTGAAACTAAAGTAAGTTCTTTGGAGAGTTTACAGATTTTGCATTATTTGGGAGAGAATTTGGACTCATTTATGGTTCCTTCAGATGGACTTTTGGGAGGTATTTTAATTCTTTGGAGAAAGGATTTGGCATCTTTTACTGTTTTGTATGTTTTAGCTCAAGTGGTAACAGGAAATTTGGGAGTTTTTAACAGAAATGAATGGTTGGTCTCTACAGTGTATGGCAGTAGGAATTCGGTGGACAGAAAGGCTTTATGGGAGAAGTTGGAGAAGTCTAATGATGCTAATAAAATGGCTATCATAGGGGGAGACTTTAACTGCATTTTTGAAAGTTCGTTAAGGATGTTAGGCCCTATATGAACTGGCCCAAGGCTAATAAAGAGAGAGGTGATTTGGAAAAGAAGAATCTTTTAAACAAAGACAAAAACCCAAACCAAATCACCACAAAAAAGTGCGGAAGAAAAAATAAATGCGGAAGCGATAATAAGAAAAGAACACACCGGATTTATAGTGGTTCGGTCAAACCTTAACCTACGTCGCAGG
>NW_021319837.1:814216-832529 GCF_001605985.2 Dendrobium catenatum | reverse complement strand
AAAATCGTCCAGGATGATGTGTTTTGCAAAAAGATGACTTGTTTAATGAGGATGCCCTAATTAGGGTTTTTACTTTTGTTAGATTGTCCAGGATGATATAAATATCGTCCCGGATGATGTTACCAAAAATAGAAATCTTTTAGGGCACAACAGAAAAACTTCCAAGTTACAAATCATCAGATTCCACACCAAATACAACAGACTCAAGAAAGGAAAAAGATTACAAACTGACACAGATCTAGTCTACCCAATCTTGAGCTGGTTCCAGATTGCAGTCTGATCGTGTGGACCTGAAACGTTAGAACATAAGGCAATCGTAGAGAAATAAGGAATGTTTGCTATCATCAAAATCATAAACCATTGATCCGCAATAATTTTGTCCCAGGAGGAAAAAAGAGGAGGTAAAAATTTTGTTTTCTCTCAAGGTGCTAGGGATATGAAGATGCTTTTGAGTAATAATGACTTCCATGAAGTTGTTTTTTTGGGGCCCAAATTTACTTGGTCAAACAACAAATCAGGAGGAGGGTGTATTCTAGAAAGACTTGATAGATGCATTATGAATTCTTATGCTATGAATTATATCTAGCTTGCCTTGGTAAAGCATTTATCTCGGGTTGCCTCAGATCATTGCCCTATCATCTTGGAGGTTTTCAAACCGATCAATGCTAATCACAAAGACATTCGCTTTGAAGATGTTTGAGCTTCTTATCATGGAGCTACTGCCATTGTAGAAAAATCTTGGAAAAAAGTAGGAGGAGGTGATCCAACTACTTCATTGGACTTGAAGTTTAAGAGAACTTTGAAGGCTCTTTTTTATTGGAGCATGGCCAAATTCAAAAGTTTGAATTCTCTTATAGATTCCTTGAAGATAGATATCTTTAACCTTCAACTAGAAGAGGTTGAAGGACGGATTGATGATACTAAATTGCTGCTTCTTAGATCCAAAATTAGTGAACTCAATTGTACTTTGGCTAGACTTAATGTTTGGTGGAGACAAAGAGCCAAAGTGAAATGGATGGAGGAGGGTGATGCAAATTTTGCTTTTTTTCATTCCTTTGCTAATGCTAGAAGATGTTCTAATTGGATCAAATTTATTACAAAAGCTGATGGTGCTGTAACGGAAAATCCTGAGGAAATTGAATCTGTTTTCACAGATTTTTTCAACCAGAACTGGAAGCACAAAAATTGTCTGTTAAATGGGTGGCCAAGGCCGTTTGGTGAATTGGATTCAGCTGATCAAATGAAACTGGACTCTGAATTTACAAAGGAAGAATTACAACAGGTAGTGGACATTTTGCACTCTAATGTTTTTCCCGGAATAGATGGAATTATATTTTCTTTTGTTAAATTCTATTGGAAGATTATACAGCAAGATGTATGGAAGGCTATTGAAAAATTTTTCAAAACAAAATGTATGAATTAACATTGGAAGGAAACTATGATTGTTTTAATTCCTAAAATGCAAAATCCTCTCTACCCAGCTAATTTCCGACCAATCAGCCTGTGTATGACTACTTACAAATTGGTTGCTAGAATGTTGCTTAATAGATTGGAGATGGTTATTCACAAAATTATTTCTAGATATCAAGTGGCTTTCTAAAGGGAAGATTGATGTCGGAGCATGTTCTCTTGTCTCATAAGGTTTTCAATAAAATCTGTCATTCTAAAGCAAGGAAAGGATATCTATCAATCAAAGTAGACATGAGCAAGCTTATGACAGCATGGGTGGCAAGCTTTGAGGCAAGTTCTTACCCACTTTAATTTCCCTTGCAAATTTTCTGAATGGATTTTGTGTTGTATTGCGAATCCAAAATTTTAAATTTTAATCAATGGGAAAAAATCCAATTGGATTGATGCTAGGAGTAGGTTTCGACAAGGTTGTCCCCTATCTCCTTTTCTATTCATCTTGTATTCTCAATTACTTTCTGATGCTTTTTATCATTGTGGAAAGAAAATTGGGATTCAAATTAGTTCTAAAGCTCCTAGAGTTTCCCATTTACTTTATGCCGACGACATTCTAGTCTTTTCTGAAGCTATCTTGAAGAAGGTTAAAAAGGTGAAGAAAGTGCTAAAAAACTATGGCAAGTGGACGGGTCAGTTGGTTAATCACAATAAATCTATGGTGCTGTTTGGGAATACGGTTAATAGAAGAGGAGGGCTGATATTGAAGGTATCTTGAAGTTCAATTCTGTTAAAAAATTTAAATACCTTAGCATTAAGCTCACTCTTTGAAGATTGGTGATTTCAATAATCTGATGGAAGTGGCTGCGAATAGATTAAACATTTGGGGTAAGAAATTTATCTCTTTGGAAGGGAAAATGGTGTTGGTCAAATCTGTCTTTTTATCTCTTCCTATTTTTCTTTCCACTCTTTCTATGGTGCCTTTGGGTATTTTAAAAGATTTTGATAGAATGTGTAGAACTTATTTGTGGGGTAAGAAAAATGTAATTGGTGGCCTTCATTATGTATCTTGGAAGAAGCTTTGCCAATCTAAATAAAAAGGAGATAGGGGGCTATTTTCAGCTGTTCATAAAGTTGGTCATCTTAGGGCCAAATTTGCTTTGGAATTCTACACTAACAAAGACTCCTTGCTCAATATTATTCTTAGAACTATATATGGTGACGATTTATGGAAGAAACAAAGGAAGTTTGGGAGCTCGGTTACATGGAAAATTTTGTGTCATGGAGCTATGCATCTTACTAATATTGTAAGATGGAAAATTTGTAATGGTCTCTCTATTGACTGGATGAATGATACTTGGTTCCTAGATAAAAATATCTCTAAATGGCCAACCTTTGTTAATCAAATGGATACTGAAAACAACTGACTGAACTTCTTTATTTCCGATGGCATTTGGTTATTGGACCATCTTAGGCTATTTTTTAATGATCTCATTAAAATCATTGCTGAAGTTCCTATATTTCCGGATCAAGGAGCTGATCAGTTGGAAATTAAATGGAAGCATATGGGAAAATCAGTTGTTGCTATCTCACAAGATTCAAAACAGAGGTATGAGGTGGACTGCAAAATCTTGAAATGGATGAAAAATATCAAATTAAGACCAAAAGTAGAACTGTTTTGGTGGAGGCTTCTTAATGCAGCAATTCCGACTTATAAATTTCTATTTCATAGAAAGATTTCTGTGGTTACTGGATGCCCGAGGGGTTGCATTGCTGAAGAAAATGATGATCATATAGCTGCAAGATGTTTCAAACTGAGAAATGTTATTTCTTGGCTCATTAAGTGGGGGTATCAGGTTCCTCAATTTGATAACATTGAAGAGTGCTTAACTGCTTTGCATATACTGTCAAAAAGTAATCTTATCCTTGCTAACATTTATTGCAATGTGGTTTTTCTGACTTGGAAGAGTCGAAATCTGTTAATACATGAAAGGAGAGAAGAAACTGATTTTCACATTGCAGCTAATTCTCTCTCTTTGGTTGTTATTATTCTCTCTATAAATATCCATTCAGAAAACTGGGAAGTCAACCAGCAAAAGCTGTTTTCCTCTTGGCATCCTCCTCCTCCTGGACCTTTTGTAGTAACTACTTGGCTGGCACCGTAGGAATTTTTAGAGATGATAAAGGAAGAATGTTACTTGCTTTTGGTACCCAACATGTTCATTGGGGCATTGGCCACTTGGAACTTCAAGCGGTGTACATGTTAAAGAATTTTTTACAAGATTGGATGGTGGAAGCTCAAGGAGTCATTATAAAGGGAGATAAATTCAAAATCATAAAAAGACTTCAACTAGCTTGGAAAAGATTCAAAGCTAAAGGTACTCTTGAAGAAGATTTTTCCTTTATAAGTGAGTTTAATCAAATTGCTTTTTGTTTTATTCCTAGAAGTGGTAATAAGTTAGCGGATTATGGCGCTAATATTTCTTTGAAGAATAGCTTTATTTGGCATGATCTATCTAGCATTGAAATACCTCCTTCATTCTTGTACATTTTGAAGGAAGATTTCAATTTGCTAGATGATTTTACTTAGTTTGTAAGTACTTTTTTGTTCTTTTCATTTTTAATGCATTGATGCATTTCTCCTCAAAAAAAAAAAAAAAAGATATCCTTAACATGGTCTTGTTTGGACTCATTAGTATAACCAATCTTAGTTATAAGAGTTTTGGCTTTGTGATAGTAGATTCTTTCTCTAAATTCACTTGGGTTAGATTCATAGAACAAAAAATTGAGTCTTTTAATGAATTTTGAGTTTTCTAGACTTGGATTTAGAAGAAGTTATGATGTTTGATTTCTACCATTCATAGTAATTATGATGGAGATATTAAAAATGAAAGGTTTGAATGATCATAAGTTTTTAGCCCCTAGGATCCTATAATAAAATGGTATAGCGAAAAGGAAAAATTGAATGGTATGGCTAAAAGGAAAAATGATACACTAGTGGAGGCTTCTAGGGCTATGTTGGCTTAGTATTCTCTACTAGATAGTTTTGGGAAAAAATTGTGAATAATGCTTGTTATGTGCTAAATAGGGTCAATATTAGATCCAAATTAAATATTACAGCTTATGAGTTGCTTAAGGGTAGGATACCTAATCTTTCACACTTGCATATATTTGGATGCAAGTGCTTTATACTTATCAATGGTAAATCTCCTATAGAAAAATTTGATTCTAAGTCAGATGGAGTCTTCTTAAGTTATTCCTTGGTAGATAAAACCTATAGGATTTTTAACAAAAGAACCTTAGTTTTAGAGGAATCTAACCATATTGTACTTAATGAATCAAATTAATTAGCTGAGCCTAGCTAAGAAGATTATGATGATGTAGAAATAACCCAAGGAGTAGAGGTTGTTAACCTAGGTGATAAAGAAGAACCTCAGGATCCTTTATCTAGAGATGGTAAATATTCCTCTATTTACTCTATCGAGCTGATTTTAGGAGATCAATTAGTAGGGGTTAGGATTAGTTAAGGCCTTAGAAAAGAGGCTAGCCATAGTACATTCATCTCCATGATAGAACCAACTAGCATAGATCAAGCCCTCAATGATGAATTCTGGATCTTAGCCATGCAAGAGGAATTAAATCAATTTGTAAGGAATGATGTATTGAAGCTAGTAAGTAAACCTTCTTATTAGTATGAATTTGGCACTAAATGGGTATTTAAAAGTAAGTTGAATGACTCTAGATCAGTGATTATGAATAAGGCTAGATTAGTAGCTCAGGGGTATACTCAAATAGAATGAATTAATTTAGAGGTGACCTTTTCCCTTGTAACTAGATTAGAAGCTATCATAGTCATACTAACATTTTTATATTTTTATACTTTAAATTAAATCAAATGGATATAATGAGAGCATTTCTCAATGGGATAATTAATAAAGATATTTATGTAGAACAACCATAATGTTTTGAAAATTCATCATTTCCCAACCATGTTTACAAGTTAAAGAAAGCTTTAAATGGTTTGAAGCGTGCACCTATGGCATGATATGAGAGAGTTATCACCTTTCTCTTAGATAGATGATTTATTAAGGGTAGTGTAGAGACCACCCTATTCCTTAATAAAAAGGAGATGACATTCTTATAATTCAAATCTATGTTGATTACATATTATTTGGATCTCTGTAATGAATTTTTAGATAGTATGAGTAAAGAGTTTGAGATGAGTATGATGAGAGAATTAAGTTTTTTTCTTGGATTTAGTGTAAACTAAAAGGATAAAAAAATAGGAGAATAATAGGATCACTTCTTTATTTTACTGCTAGAAGATATATATCAAGTTTAGTATTTGTCTCTATGCTAAATTTCAGGCTGATTCTAAATAATTCAATATGACTAGTGTTAAGAGAAATCTTATGTATCTCATAGGCACCTAAAACTTACGTATCTGGTATCCTAGACATAGCACCTCCTTTAAATTTATAAGATATTCAGATTCAAAATTTGTAGGGTGTAGAGTAGATAAGAAAAGCCCTTCCAGCACTTGTCAATTCATAGGATAATCCTTAGTTTCTTGATCTAGTAAAAAATAAAATTAAATTTCCCTATCTATAACTAAAGTGGAATATATAGTTGTAGGTAGTTTTGTTTCCTAAGTCTTATGGCTAAAGTAATAAATCTTTGACCTTGGACTTTCTATAGGTACTATCACTATTATGTGTATTAACACTAATGTTATTTACATTTCAAAGAATCCAATCGAACATTCTTGTAGAAAGCTTATTAACATTAGATATCATTTTATTAGGGATCTTGTAGCTAAGGGAGATATAAAATTACATTATGCAGCTAGTGAAAATTAATTGGTAAATATCTTTAAAAAATCCCTCAATTATGTCACCTTCAATACACTTAGGACTAGACTTGGTGAGATTGATATCAACGCTTAAAGAAAATGGGTAAAGGATTTGGTTAAAATTACTTTATTTATTTAATTATTTATTTTATATGTTTATGCTTATGATTGCTTACTCCTATTTATTATTATTTGTGTTTTAGTTTATTTTTAATTTCTTGTGAAATTTACTCGTAGGTTTTTCTCCTAATCATTACACACAAAAGTAACATTTTCTCACATTTTAAAGTACAATATTAATATATCCTCAAATCATAACCACATATCACACCAATTGGCCTAGATTTAATTAATTATTGGTGTTCGTACAGTACAAAAAATTGTTTTACACTATATAATACACGTGGTAGTAACTATTGGCATTTTCAATTAGGCTGATGTAATGTTTAATTATCCATCATAATATACAAATTATGGTTGTACTATTTGTTTAATTGGTCAAAGATTATAGAATTTGACTCCTTAGAATGATCAATTTAACAAAGATCATCTAGTATGATTTTAATAGTATTGTATGATTTGACCAACTTTTCTCACTATTTGGTAAGGATGAATTGGATTCATCTGATCATTTTGTATGATGCATATCATACTGTTTGATATGTTAAGGGCTATATAGGTAAGGGCTTGTCGATGCCTTTGAACCACACCTTTCAACTCATATTTTATTTTCCTTTAACTTCCATCTTTATTATTCCAAATGGCTAGGGGAAAGCATTCTCGAGCTCTAGCAGCTAGTTTCTCATAATGACCTATTAATGACTGATTCATATATATAACATATAAGGAGGCCTACCATCACTATAAATCTAAAACCATCACCCCTTCAAAAGTTTTAAATCAGGAAATCCTAAATTTCCAGGTATTAGACCTTTTCGTTGGCACTACTCTTCATTTCTCCTCACCTTGGGTTTTCCTTTCAACACTAATCTTATTTTTGAATTTTTTAGTTTAAAAGTTAATAATGAGTAAACAACACTTTAATCCTATGTCTTTACACACCATGCAACCATCACCTATGATGACTTCGATGAAATTTTGCACTTTTTTACCATTGGCCAAAAGCTCACATTGTAGCATCTCCACTTCACTATAATTGGAACCTAGTCAATGTCGAACTTCCAAATACACAAAGAAATATCCACCTTTTATTAGTTATCACCCTTATTAAAAAAGTATGCATTATTCAATATATCTTTTGAAACATAATTATTCCTAAAGCAGGTGATAGGGTCAACATTTCTCATCTTTTATCTATTGCCACCTATTTTATTATGATCAAAACTAAATTTGATGTAATAAACCTGATTATCTATTAAAATTAAAATATTACTTATATTAGAGATCCTAGGGCCCGTAGTAAGCAAAATCTAGCATTAAGAGATCATATATTTTATATAATAGAGACCAAATTTGGCTTAACATACCTGCATTACCCAATCTCCTCCTTATTTACTACTATGATAGCTTCATCCATGTACTTTATAGTGATAGATGCCAAGCAGCTCATTATAGACCAGATCTCGAGCAAGAGCAAGAAGGGGGAGCATCGACAAAGGCACTAGCTTAGGCACTAGCACCAACACCTACATATCAACCAAAAGTCTATAATAGGTGAGAAGAGTTAGAGAGATGTGTATACAATCTGGACTTATGCCTACATGAAGTGGGTTACTAGCTAACATCCTAAAAAAATCAATTACCTTATGAATATAAGAGATGGCTATATCTATGGAATTAAGGATTTTTAGTGTAGGATTTAATCAGATTTTATTAATATGATTTAGGTCTTATGTACCTAACTATTTCAATTCTGATACAAAAATATCATAAATTAATAATTTAATTTTTAATTGACACTAAATTTCTTAAATTTTTTAAGTTCAATTTTCTAGAAAAATCTAGTAGCATAATAGCCTGAAACCCATAGGGAAAATTAGAGCAACCCAATAACACAATGGATCCCCCAATATTTTTTGTAGTCTTGTAAGCTTTTATTTAGTGTATGTTAAAAATTTTTAAAATGCATCTATGTGTGCATTTTAAGATAAAGGTATTCATATATAAGGTACCACTACGTATCATATTAGTATTAACATACATGTTCCAACAAAGTCTATAACATGCATAATAAAAGAAACCTATGAAAAGGTTAGCCCCTAATGCAAATCTATAACCCATCTAAATTTTATGCACATAACATGAACTAATATGAAATAATAGTGTATAAATAAAATTATTATTCATTTATTATTAATGTAGAATCTAAACTTGGGTCTGTTGAAAAATAAGATTGTCAAGCACCGCCTCAAGAGGCTGGGATTTTTACACCTATAAATGTAGATTTAAACTTATTTGCTAATTTTAATATTTTAATCTTCAAGATTTTGATCTTTTACATAACTCCTAAAGAGAATATCTCTAAAAGGAAGGATGATACCTTTTGAAGCCCTGTGTATATGTATATAAGCCAAGATTTTAAGTCTTTTACAACCTTTGGTACTATACAACTCAATATATATTTTAATATTTACATTTACATCAAGTTCTAGATATATTGTACTTTCTACAGGAAAGTAAAATAGTAAATTATATGAAGAATGTAAAGGTACAACGCAGGTGTGTAGAACCTATACATATAATGCAACATATAAGAGTTTAAGGTGCACCAACAAGAAATATAATCATGTATGCCATCCAAAATCTAGAAAAGTAAGTAAACAAACACAAGATATCCTCCAAACAAAGCATCTACATCTCATCAAACCACACTAACAACCCAATATAGGCTAGAGTCAGTAACCTTATCAAATAATCTAAAGTGTGTATAAAAAGTTGTATGTTCTTAATAAGTCCTAGGTTATTTATTATTTAATGTTAACTAATATTTTATTTATAATTTATTTCAAGTTAAAGGAAACCAACTTCAATTTAAACTTTAGTGTTTTACAATTTAAGATTTATTTTAAAAATATATTTTAAGTGTTGAATTATTTATTTTAAGTATTAAAGAATATATCGCTTAATATCCCCTAAGATCCATAACTCATTGATTAGCAAGTATTAGATTTATATTTATAATAATTTTGATCTCCACTAAAGGATCAATTACAATATATAGAGTCCTTTATTTTATTTAGGTGTTTTAATGATTTAGGTTTTAAAGAATCATGTTAATTGACTACTTTAAGAACTTGAAGTACTCAATCGAAAGATTTTATGCTCATAAATTTAATACATTTGATTCCACCTAAGGGGTTAAAATTAGTGCATTGAGTCCTTTGATTTATTTATCTTCTTTATTTAAGTTATTATATTTTATTTTAATAATTTAAATTATATTTTAAGTTTATGCATTTTTAAAATAAATTTATTTTTCACTAATCTTGATTTATTTTGTTAATTTATTTCAAAATTTTAGGGTTTAATTGAATTTCATTATTATTTAATTTTCTTTATTAATTGAATTTACCAAACTATGACTTTTTTTTTTTAAGATTTTAGTAGTTTCTAATTTTTAGTAGCTTTTAGATTTAATTTTTAGTTGAATTCAATTTAGTTTTTATTTTCTAAAATTTTTATAATTATTTATAACCTTTATAAAATCAACATAATTATTTGAATTAAAGTTTAAGTAATTAGACTATTTTTTATTTTTGATCTAAAGTAATTACAAACCACTTGAAATTATCTCCAAAGGTCAGGAATAACCTCTAAAAATAATTATATGTGTTTTAAACTATTTATGATTTTATCTATATTTTTAATTAATTAATTAATTAATTAATTTTTTATTTTAAATTAATCTTTATTTTGAAATTTTTATGGGGCTTTTTATTTTTCCATTAAATTTCCTTAAATTTAGGGTTGAATGCAATTTATTTTATAAGTTTTTGATTTAATTTGAATTTTTAATATTTTATTAAAAATAATTGGTAATTTTTGTAAGGTGAATGTTGGTTCACTAAAAAAAAGACCAAATAAACTCTAAACTACTAGAAATTTAAATCCTAATCAATTTAAGCCTATAGATCAAACCTAAGAATTTCAACACATCAATGTTCTCATAGGGTTCAAAATTAATTACTAAAATAAATGCAACTATATTTTAGATTTTTTTTTGGAAATCTAGACCACATATGGGGTTGAAATCACTGGCAAACTAACCCTTAAATATTAAGCTAACACACTACAAACAATCATGAAATGGAGTACAATTTATGAATTTTCAAAGAACTAGTATAAGAAATGATCCATACCTTTTAAATACAATTCACACAAATTTACTAATCAAATAAGCCTAGGAAAATTAGAGTTGGTCAAGGACGTGCCTTAATATTACCAATAATGGATAAAAAAGCTAAATTACTTTCTATATATTCATGAAATTGATTATATTTTACTTTTTAAACTCAAGCTCTGGTCATGCTAGTTTGATAGACATATTACACGTAATTTTTGATTAAGTGTGTGATTTATGGAAACTCATTAAAAATTATATAAAATTAATGCATTAATAAATCATTTCAAGTCAAATACAGTGGTTGTACCATCTCTACTATTGCGCCATGTGATAAGTTTATACAATGCATTATTTTAATTATATTAAATTTAGTATAAATGTAATATTTTAGTTATATTTATACAAGAATTATACAATAAAAATAAAAATTATAAGTGTCGGACAGCACCGTAACCTTGACAAGAATCATGCTGCATCGCCATATCGATCAACAATGAAGTGCCAATTACAATACTATAGCACTGACCTTCTCTATTTGTATGTGTCACTACATCATAGTTGTCAGCACTACGGTGCATCATAGTACTACTGCACCTAAAAATAGTACCATAATATTGGGTGTCTCAGACTCGGGCTTCCAAGTTTATGATCTTGATAATAACAAACATTAATGATTGCATATTTATGTATCCTAACACTTGTACTGTGTATTTGCTTTTATGTATACTAACATTTTAAGTATGTCATGCACCATTCAATGAAGATTCAGGGCTCAATATTGGGTAGAATAGATCATGCTGAAAGTGTCTATAAAATATATTTATGTATTTTTTTAATTTCTTGAGTCAAACATTATAAAGATGATTGCTAGCCTGGTGATCATGCACACACACACTCATAGGAATGAAGTAGAGAGAAAAACCAGAAGAGTAATTTTATGAACTAATCATACTGTACGATAGGTATCATACTGTATGATTAGCTACTCAAAAAATCATTTAAATGTCTAATTATGTAATTAAAGCTATTTGAACTAATCATACTAGATGATCCTGAGGGTATAGGATAATCAGTTGAAATCATGATCTTAGTCGCCAATCATAAATTAGGTAATATTTTGAAATACAAATTATATACTAATCGTACTATACAATGGGTATCGTACTATAGGATGGGTATCATACTGTACGATGTAATTAAATCTTGACTAAATTAATATAATAATTAGGGATCAAAATTTGATTGATTGGTCTAGTGAGATCGTACGACATGATTGGATAAATCATAATATATCAACAATTCTTTATATGGGTTGATAATTTATCATCACCAATTATCTGGGATAATAATCTAATATGATTATTTTAATTGTACTGGATGATTAGCCCAAATACTTAAACTAATTATTTAGCTCCTTACTCTTTGTACAGTAGTGACAGGAATATAGTGAACTAATCATACTATATGATATAGGATCATACTATATGATCAGAGGTGATAGAATTAAGTTTTTAGGGTTTTTCTAAGCCCTCTATCTAAGCTTTCTCATAAGACTTTGTATGAAGCTTTTTTTTCATTCATTGAGTTGTTTCTTCTAAAAAAATCTTGAAGAGAGAGCCTGAGCTTGGGAGAGAAAGGGTGGAGTTTATGAGAGAGGGAGAAGATCCTTGTGGGTTTGAAGATAATATGAGAGTGAGTTCCAAACAGTTGCTCTAAAAACTTGCACTTGAGTTCCTCCATGTGTCAAGGTTTTTATTGAGGGAAGATTTAGGAAAAATACCTCTTTAGTATCAAAGAACCTGGCTACTCCACCACACTGAGGAAGGTTAAAGTGATTCCAGGTTCTCTGCCGCACTAGGAGAGTGAAAAGGTGAAAAGGATTCTAGGTTCTTTGCCTCACCAAGAGGGTTTAAAGGATTTCAGGTTGTCTTCCTCACCTATAGAGTGAAAAGGATTCTAGGGTTTCTTCCTTACTAGGAGGGTGAAAATGATGTCAAGTTCTTTTCCTCACTAGGAGGGTGAATAGAATTATAATGCCCTACCACACTAGGTTGGTGGAAGAGATTTTTTAAGGGCTTCTCTGCCTAGATTTGGGGGCTAAAGGAGAGACAACATAGTGATAGTGTAATACCTATAGAGGACTCTAAGGTGTGGACGTAAGTTATGGTTTGACCTAACAACTATGACATTCTAGTGTGTTTGTTCTTATTTTTTACTTTCACATTTTAGTTTTTCTTTACTTTATTCCTATGATAACTACTTGGTGAAAATCTATGATTATTATTTTGTTGTGATGATTAGAATAAAATCACCATTATTATGATTGATTACAAGTTAATTAGCTTCCACATCAAAGTAAAAGTATTTCTTGTGTATTAGTGTGCCTAGGAATAAGTTCACATAGGCTTAACAACCTTTTTGAACTTTAATTGGTATTAGAGAGGTACTCAAAATAGTGTTTTAGAAAACCTAGAAGAAAATGATCAATGGAACACTTCAAAAATAGGAACACCATAGAAGGTTACTTTATTCCTCGTCCATTATTGTTTGAAAATATTCCCTTCAATTTTTGGAAAATTTATGTATCTAGGTTTTTATAAATTATTGATTGTAGGATGTGGCATATAATTCAATATGAATATTTTGTACCTTCAATATTGTTGATGGTGTTAAAAATGATATTCCTTATACTAAATGGAGTTAAGAGGATAGAGAATTTTCTCAGTTAAATGCTAAATAATTAAATTATTTTTTCAATGCTTTGAAATATGAAGATTATATTAAAGTTTATACCTATACAACTAGTAAGGATATTTAGGATAGACTATAGATTACATACAAAAGTTTAAGTGAAATTAAACAATCTAAGTTAAATGTATTATTGCAAGATTACAAACTTTTTTGCATGAAACCTTATGAGACTTTCTCAGATATGTACTCTAGATTTACTCAGATAGTGACATCACTACATGCTTTAGGTAGAGATCTTTTAAATTAAGAAAGGTCAACAAAATTCTATGTTATTTAACTAATAAGTTTGATGCCCAAGTCACTGCTATATGTGAATAAAAATACTTTAATGCTTATTCTATTGATAATATGCTTGGCTCACTCATTGCCTACAAGAAAAGTGTGAGCAAAAAACTTTTGGATTTAGGTGATGAGAAAGCTATAGTGCTAAAGGAAATGACAAAGATAAAGATGGATTAGGAGATGATGAGATTGAAGAGATACTATTAATAACAAGCCAATTCAAAAGTCTCTTGAAGTAGAAGAACAAGAATGAACAAAAGTGAAACAAAGGTAAAAATAATTAATATGACAAGTTTTCCTCTAACATTATTTATTTTGGATGTCAGAAACTTGGACATCTGAAATTAGAATTGAAAGTTCGTGTAGATTGTTAGACCTTATAAGATGATCCCATGTCCAACCAAGAGGGGGGTGGGGGGGGGGGTGGGGGCTGAATTAGTTATTAAAAAAATTCTTAGATTTTGGAAAACCCCTTTTTCAAATGTTTTTAAAAGATTAAAAACACTAATATTGAAATATGTTGTTGATTATATAAATGAATTTCAAAGATAATTTTTCAACCACAAATATAAAGAATAGTGAAATAAAATGTAGGAAAAATAAAAAGCAATAGAAGAATATTGAATTTTATAGTAGTTCGATCCAACAAGACCTACATCTACTCCCTGGAGACTCTTTCTCCAGGTGTTACACTAATTAAATGTAACTATCCTTTTGCCCCATAATAAGGTGGAGAAATCTTTACAAACTCTCTTCCACCAACCAGGTGCCATAGAGAACCGTCACCTTTTACACTTTCCAAGTGATGGAAGTATGCCTTCTCATTTGTTTTCACCCACATGATGAAGGTAGAGTACCTACATGTCCTTTTTCACCCACTTGGTGAAGGTAGAGAACCAAAGATCCTTTTTCGCCCTCCTAGTGAAGGCAGAGAATCATTACATCTTTTTCCCCTACTGGTGAAGGTAGAGAACCTTGATCCAATCTTTAAGATCTTCTCTCAAGAGACTCCAAAGATGTTAGAAAGAAATTAGAATAGGAATAAGAGATCCTCACTTTGGTCAACCTTGTGAAAGCCTCACAATTCCCTTTCACTAGATCTCTCACTCTCTAATCTCAAAATCTCTCTCAAACACACTCCCTATAATCACTTGCAAGGGAAAATTCAAAGCAAATGATATGGATGACAATTTTAGGACACTACTTATAGAAAATGTATGAAAAACTGTCCAAAAACAATTTTTTCAAGAGAATCATCCACAGTTCGTCATGCACGATCATAGACTGTCCGATATGAATAATTCAAAAATCATGCCTTCATTTAATATGAACTAAGACAAAAAATTTTTTATACATTATGGGTCGTTTGTATGACTTCATACTATACATAATAGTTCAAAAAATAAACAAATTCGTATGGTACGATCAAGTATGAACCTGATTTTGTACACTAAGATTAAATTCCTGAAGCAAAAACTCTTTTTAAACTCATATTTTAAGCCAAAAATTAAATAAGATAAGAATAGTTGATCATATTCATTGTTCGCTCTAAAGAGAAGAAATCTAAAAAAGAATAATTATTGCAAAAACTAAACAAAATCACATAGATTCAAATTCGCTAGTTGAGATTTATTGTTAAATGTATAGATTTTACTAATAATTATAGTTAAAAAGGAAAGAACTAGATGTAGTGTGTGCTCATTTTATGCCTCTTTTTAATTTTGGTGATCATTCCACATGTTTTAATTTTGAATTTTATTTGGCAAACATTGTGCATCTTTTCAGGTTGGGCTCATTTTGTGCCTCTTTTAAGATTTGGCACACTTTGTGCATCTTTTGAAATTTTGTTGTTTTCTTAACCTAATTAAGTAAATCTTAGCTTTTGTGAGTATTTTCCAAATAAAAAAAAAGTTTCTCGTATGAGAAAAAATAAACCACAAAATAGAATTCTATATTTAGATAACAATAAGAATAATACATTGAATAAGAAAATAAAAGGAAAGTTGGTTACCTTTTTGCAACAATTATAATTATGTGTAAAATTTCAATTCTTTAAAAGAACATTTTAGATTAGTCAGTATTAACTCGTTAAATGATAATTCTAGAGGAAAAGAAATACAAACTAAGTAATAACCAAACACATTTTTTTATTTATATGAACTTAAATTAAATATAAATTACAAAACACTCAAAAACTAAATCAACAAAAAAAGCAAGACAAGAACAATTAGAAATAAAACATATAATCATAGAAACTAAAAAAGAGAAAACATACAATAAACTGCAACTAGACTAATAGTTTGGAGGGTCTTGATTTGGAGGTGGTTGTGGAGGACTGAATTGCATGAATTAGCTATTGATGGTAGCTACATGAGTGTTGAGAAAATCAAATTGTTATCTAACCTAGTCCATATCTTCGTTATATCGAAAATCCTACTGGTTCAGATGTGTCTGAACTTGATCAAAATGTTGATCTAAATGAGATTTGAGGTGATCAAATATCTCTATCAAGTCTTGATAGAACTATTGATCAAGTCCAAAAGAAAAAGCATGTGCAGATGCGGGTGCAGGTCCTCCTTCGTAAAATTATTGTCTTTCATCCCCCTAATCCAGGTGAGAAAGAATTCAAAATGAGGCATTAGTGAAATAAATAGGTAGATTAATTTGGGGTTCAAGTTGAATGAGGTTATATTTCTTTTCAAGAACGTAGGCACCCTAGTGTCCTAGAGCTACATTCTTCTTTCTTCGGGTGGTAGGAAATCTAATTTTAGACAAATTATTGATGTAGTCCAGGATCAACTGGGCTTCATAAATAGGAGTGTTTTTTAGTATACAATATATAATGAAGGAAAGCATAGAGGTAATATTAATTCTATCACTAGCTTTAGGAATGATAGAAGTTCTTAAGACATGCTGGATGATCCTAGCATTTTAATTCAATGTAGAAATAAGGGGTAAATGAGAGATGGAAGGTATACCTCTAAGAGTTTGATTAACAATGGTATAATCATAATCACTTCTAGATATCATCGAATGAGGCCTAACCCCTTCACTCCTATGGTTTAGAAATGTCCCCAAATCTTCCTTGGTAATTCTAACACATTGATGAAAAACATAGGAGGTAATTTTAATGTTGTTTTCTCTCATTCTTGAAGTTACTAAACTATGAGGGTGGTGGTGCCTCTTCCTAAAGTTTTGTGTAGCGGCATCATCAAAATCTCAAACTCGGGGTCATGGGTTGCAGCAATTCTCATATTGGAAAGAAAATAGTAAAAAGTCTTAGAATGATATGTATAGATTAAAGTGAGAATAAAAAAATTGAATGGAGTTGGAAAGGGGCATGATTCAAAAATTAATGTCTTCTTGAATTAGAAGATCAGAAGGGGTAATCTTAGCCTGAACAAACCTATTAAAGGCTTGTTTGTTCTCCCTAGATAGAAAATTTACTTTTCATTTTGAATGAGATGAACCACCCATGGAAGGTTGAGATCGCTTGCTACTGCTTGCCATTTGAGAAAAAGTTTGAACACAAGAATTGAAAGGGACTTGAGATGAAAATGATTGAAAAAATTCAAAGAAAAAACTCTAATTTATAGAATTTGAACTATTTTGTATAATATAAAATTATGTTTGTATGTACGATTTAGATCTTTTTAAGGGAAAATATTTGGTTCATACATACGAATGAAAAAGGTCAAAAAATAGTTAATGCTATGAAAAGTCTTTTCGTAAAGCTATTTTATGATGAGACATTTCGTACAATATTTTGACCAAACTAATCATACATACAAACAGGTGTTCATATAGGATGAATAATTAATAATGTTCATACCTAATGGTTAAGATCATCCACATACAAACTAACAACTGAATCGTACAGAAGAACAAATATTTGTATAGAAAATGTTTGAAAAATAACTATCATTGGAATGCCCACCATAATCAATAGATGAAAAATTGATGGTTTGTACAGACGAACTTGTGTTCTTACTATACAAAAAATAACAGGAAATATATTTTTGTTAGCCCATTGCAGAGAAGAAATCATGTGAAATTTGGAGAATTTGTACAATATGAATTGTGTTTGTACATTATGAATGGAATAGGAAATTTAATTTTTCACACGTTGATCAATAAACTCTTTAAAAAATAATTTCATACAAGATTAAAAAAAATAAAAACAAACAATAAAATGAAATAAAAATAAAAAATAAAATAAAAAATCAAACACAAAATGGAGAAAAAAATAACCAAGACAAACCACAAAAATAAAGAACAAACCACAATAAGAAACACAAAAGAAATACACTACAATTTCAATTTCTAGAATTACAATTGTCAAGCATGAATATTAATAACACCCAATCTGATTCTTAAAGTTCTAAAAGTCTCAAAACCCCGTGGTTTTTGAAAAATGTCTGCAAGTTAATTTTCTGTTGCTACATAATATAGCTCAATTTCTCTTTTGGTAACATTATCTCTAATGAAGTTATGCCTTATGTATATATGCTTGGTCCTAGAGTGTTGGATTATATTCTTTGAGATGCAAATGACACTTGTATTATAACAAAAATTGGAATAGTATCAATTGAACAACCTAAATCCACTAGTTATTATTTTAACCATAAAACTTATGCCACACAACTTCCTAAGGATATGTATTCTTCTTTCGTAGTAAAAAGAGCTACTAAATTTTGTTTTCTGCTAGACTAGGAGACTAAGGA